>NC_083773.1:27308133-27538133 GCF_963514075.1 Conger conger | reverse complement strand
TGCAGTAAGATGGTGTACCAACATTTTTCAACCGCTTTGTACAACCTAAAAGAAAAACATTAGTACTGTAAGTGTCACTTAACTAGGCTGCTATTCTTTAGCCTGCCAGTTGGTGTGTTTAATGTCTGCAGGCAGGGCGGGTCCCCTTCCTTAATGTAGTCTGTCTGTCTGCAGATGAGAGAACCTGCGAGCCCTATCAGTTCCGCTGCAAGAATAACCGCTGCGTTCCGGGCCGCTGGCAGTGTGACTATGACAACGACTGCGGGGATAACTCGGACGAGGACAAGTGTGGTAGGTGCAGGAGCCCTGAGGCAGAACTGGACAGCCGAGGGTTCGTCATCTGTGAGAATTTACCGAGAACAAAAGAATCCAGGATACATTGAGGGGGCTTGTTACGTTGGCGTGTCCATGTTATATCGACTGGGGCGGGTTGCAAAGAGAAGGGCACATTACACCGAGAAGACCAAGTTACATGGAGAAGGCTACGTAGGAGTCAGGTTCCTTAGAGAAGAAAGTTTAGGAGGGACCAGACTGTGATCAGAAGAGACCGAATGACTAATGTGAGTTTGATTTGTGGAGGTTGGCACTTCTACGGGCTTCCCAGCAGTTGAGTTTGTCCAGGTCCTTATCATTAGGCTAGGGTGGCCTATATCACCTGCTCCAGCTTGGCAACAAGGCACAGTTTCCCATGTTCCAACAGGGCCAGGACAGATTGAAAGAATAAATGATTGTGCTTTATAAGCACATTTATTCAGCTCTGTGAAAATCCAGCACCACATGCATCTTCCCAACTCCTCTTTCCCCCTCATTCATTCTCACCGGTCAGCTCGGGTTCATTATGTAACAGCACCCATTCCCACAATCCTTTGAGGCACAGCGTTGCAGTTTCTCAAGCCACTCCGCAGCTGAAGTTGGCGGCTACAAGGGTTCTGACACTGTCGTCTTCTTTTGATGTGTGTGACCGTGCGCACAGACACACGACTTATGTTCATGTCTTGTGAAGTTTTTTATAATTTTTTTTTACTTTCATAATATTTTTTTTTGCTTTGACCATTGACTCATCTCACTTCGCCTTGTGTTTATTCTTCATTCTTCACTGGCCTGTTGGCGTGAGTCAGAGGTAGGTCTTCACTTTACAAAAAACACCCATCCTCCACCCCTCCCTCACCCTGACTGAGCCCTCTGACCTGACAGGGTGAGTTCAGGATGCGAAAGTTACGCGTGTCATCTCAGAACGCAGTCGCCGGGAGTCTGAACCCCAGAGCTATTGCCGTAAGGTGCCATAACTGGCTTCAGATTTCCCATGAGCCTCCTGAACTCGCCCCGATCCTTCCCTGCCTTGCCTTTGTTCCTTCCAGTAGTGCTTTGTTCACCACATCTCTTCACTGGAGGTCTGCTCACTAACCCGGGGAACATTTAAAGGGGCACCACACCCTAAAATCAGGAGGTATCTGGGGCAGCCACAGATGCTGGGACCCCATGTGGCTGGGACACATAGCTATGTGAAAGTTGTTTGTCTTGGATGCAAGGTGTGGCCAGTCAACCAAGTCAAGTCGACCACTGAGAATTTCTAAACCTTTCAACAGCTGAAACAATGACCTCAAATTATGGACTAGTGTCCTTTTAAGTGTTCTTAAATGTACATTTTAACATAAGGTACGTGGCTCGTACAAGCCACTAGATAAAGGAAAAAATTGTGCTGCGATGCATGAATCTGTTCATCTGTTTTGTGTCCCAAAAAGTAGTGGGACGCGTCAAATTCAACTTGCTATTGTTCTGTGTTGTAATGCTCGTCTTTGGGCCGTCATTTACAGACCTCCAGTGTGTGTTCATGTGTGATTTGTGTATGTTTCACGTGTCCTGTATTCCTCTTGGTGAAAGCTGCCAATTTCACTGCTTTCTTCCACAGCGGTAATGTCTTTTTTGCTTTTAATCATCCAGCCACTAGAGGGCAGAACCTCTTGTATGAGTCTGCCATTGTAGCTCAGAAGGCAGATGATATGCAGTCTTGTAGCCATATACTGTACAAGAGCAAAATATCACTCAAAGGCACACGCCCTTTCATTAGGTTGTGGACAGAAACAGGGAAAGGCCTTCTTTTTTCTTTTCTTTTTTAACTGATTGAACAAATGACAAAAGCTTAAAACCACAATGATGCCATTATTGTATTATACATTACATTAGTTAATGAACCAAAAGAAAATCCAGGGAAGTGAACAGGGTATTAACGCCTGGAGGCAGTAGACCTAGTCACTTCATTCTCTTTGAATCTCATGTCCAAATAGGGGTGTGAATGGTTAAACATTTAAACGGTTAACCTAAACTTGGAGTTGTACTTGTTTACCAAAAATTGCTAACTGATAACTAATTATTTTCTTTTCTGAAGCTGAAATAGTAAGCTCAGTTTAATTAAATAAATGTGCCTTCAGCACCAGTGACAAAACACAAATTGGTCAGACTATATATCTGTTGTTTTGTATATATTTATTGTTGAGCAGAGCTAGCTTTCCTATATTTTCCTGGATTGTGTTGTTTAACAATGATTAATTAACAACACACAAACAGGAGTTTTATTTTGTTGTGGTTCGTGTCTCGGTCATCACCTATTGTAATCTTAAAAAGAGCTTTAAAAGAACATCTGCTTTTATAGATTTTATTTTCCGGAATTCTGGCTCTCTTTTTCTGCAACCACTAACAATGGAGTTCTTTAAAACTGATTTTTGTTTTTTAAACCTACTCTTCAGAAGATTAATATCGAATCTGAAGGCCGACAGGGAAGTTCCCAGCTACACTGCAGTGCTGGTTTCTCTCATATCCTTCTCTTTTATTATACTTTCATGTGCCTGATATTGTTTGTTTTGGGACTCTCGTGCTCGTTTACCTGTTTTCCAAAGCACTGCAGGAGTTTCATACCAGTTCATGGTCACTTTTACCACAAGTGCGCAACTGTGAACCATCTTAGCTGTGGATAAGCTTCAAAGCATCTGCTTAGCAATGTCATACTGTAGTGTGATGTAATCATGAATGAAGCCCTCCCCATTCCCAAACGCTATCCTCTCGTACCTGTTCCTCCCTCCATGTTGCATGACCACACCCTGGTCCTCCCAGTATGGTAAGCCTGTGTGTGTGTGTGTGTGTGTGTGTGAGTGCGTACGCGCATAAGCTTGTGTAAGTGCAGGTTGGTGTGTGTGTGTGCGTGTGCAGTGCCTGACATCCCCTTCCTGTGGAGAAAAATGTTCACATTGTGGTATCCTTCCTCTCTCTCTCTCTCTCTCTCTCTCTCTCTCTCTCTCCCCCCCCCCCCCTCTCTCTCTCTCCCTCCCTCCCTCTGCCCCCTCAGTGCCGCGGAAGTGCTCGGAGAGCGAGTTTGCCTGCACTAATGGCCGCTGCATCGCGGGGAGGTGGAAGTGTGACGGAGACCACGACTGTGCTGATGGGTCTGACGAGGTGAGCTACCCCACTCTCCCCCGGCAGGGAAGACCTCTGCAGTAACACCCCCTTCTGATCATTACCACGCCCTTCAGATCATTACCACACCCTTCAGATCATTACCAAGCCCTTCAGATCATGACCACGCCCTTCAGATCATGGCCACGCCCTTCAGATCATTACCACGCCCTTCAGATCATTACCTCGGCGCTGAGCTGAGTCTAACATCGATCGTCCCTGCCATCATCATTATCAACTTTCCAATATTCTGTCTGTTCAGACAAAGGCCTACTGCCCAAAACATTAGGACTTAACGAAGCAATAAAAGTGTTGACTTTAAGCAATACGCAGTGAACAGGCGCTTCTTGTTTCTATTGGTGCAGTCATCCTCTCTGAGCACATATGGGTAACAGGTCTGCAGACATATCCTCATGCATTCCAACATGATGACAGTCTGATGAAAACCTGTTGTTCGCCCATATTGTGTGAATGTGGAACAGGTGGCCAGAGACACGGAATGACTAGATCGGCTGTGTCATTCTGCGTTTTGTGTTTGTATACCTGAATGTAGGCTAATACCACCGGACACTGTAGAATAACCAGAACTACTGCCATAAATGTAGATGGCCACTTGAATCTTGCCGGATGAATAGAGATGCTCTTTTAGCGATATGTGCTGATGCCTTTACGGCTGTCCCCCCCCCTCCCGCTAGAATGGCTGCGATCTGAAGTGCGACAGCGACCAGTTCCAGTGCAAGAACGGCCACTGCATCCCCATCCGCTGGCGCTGCGACGCCGACGCTGACTGCATGGACGGCAGTGACGAGGAGAAGTGCGACAGCGGGGGTGAGTATCTCCGGAAAGATCCGCAGCGCCCCGCGCTCTCAACCGATACTCCTGCGCTGCCACTCGTATGCACGAGAGATACACCACGCCAGGAAACCGCTACCGTGATATCTGCCTTCGTCTGCACAGTAACACATGTTAGCATTGTAGCACTGTAACAGGTGTTGGCCGATTTATTAAATACGCTGCATGCTAATATGCTAGCTGATATTATGCTCTTACATATGCTCTTGGCTAATGGGATCTGCTCTTCGGCGCTACTGAACCCTTCTGTGTGCTTGCTAAGCGTGCAGCTGATTAGATGAGAACGTGATTGGGCCAGGGCAGTGTAGCCCCTGGTTTTGGCAGTAGCGTTGCGTTCAGATGGTGTTCAAGTTAAAAAATGGCGTTGAGGAGCCCTGCAGTGTTCCAGGCCCGGAGTAACAGTGGTGTGGCTGTGTGGAGCTGTGGGCCGTGGCTGTGGTGTCTCACTGCCTTTCTCTCTCTCTCTCTCTCTCTCTCTTTCTCCCACGCTCTTCTCCTGTCTCAGTTGGGCGACACTGCCCCCTGGATGAGTTCCAGTGCAATAACACCCTGTGTAAGCCGCTGGGCTGGAAGTGTGACGGAGAGGACGACTGCGGGGACAACTCGGACGAGAACCCTGAAGAGTGCAGTGAGTGCCCCTTCCCCAGACCCCCTCCCCCCTCTACGCAGCGAGACCCCCCCCGTGGGTACTAACGCCTGTCCTGTTCCTCCTCCCGTCCTCCAGAGCAGTTCCAGTGCCCACCGACACGCCAGTTCCGCTGCCATAATGACCGCGTCTGCCTGGGCGTCAGCAAGCAGTGCAACGGCATCGACAACTGCGGGGACAACAGCGACGAGCTGAACTGCCGTGAGTGTCCTGGCCTGGGCGTTAGTCTGAGGCACTGTGGGCCTCTGGGCGTCCGCTGAAGAGTACCTGAGGATAGCATACTGACAGTAAAATGTCAGACTAAAGTCTGTCTTAGTGTCTCAGGGACTCTGGCTCTCTCAGTGCTGTTATCTTAATATCTGTTTCAGTGCCTGACTGGGCTGTAGACCTTTGCGGACACCACCTTCAAGCACTGCCATAGGAACAGAGTTATCTCTTTATGGCAACAGATTTGACCTCCCCCTTTTTGTCTATGTCTCCCTCCCAAATGTACAGGACTCATGCAGCTGGCAAAGCACAATAAGAGCCTTTCACAAAGGTGCTGATGGGAGTTGGAGTCTGGAGCTTGTAAAATCTTAACATCTGGACTCCATCTCCCACTGTGCTCTCTGCCTTTTGAATGTAATGTAATGTAATGTACCCCTGCACAATAAGACCCACCCAACAAGTATTTCCATGCAAGGAAAGAATTGAACTAGGAATTCACCTGCCTTCAACCCCTGTTGGTCCCCATATACCAGATAATGTTGATCAAATTGACGCAGCCAAAAAAATCCCTCCCGCCAAAAAAAATCCCTCCCGCCGCCCCCAAAGATGGGGAGTTTGTGGCTGAGCCGTTCCCTTCTGTCCGCAGAGGTGCCCCCGCCCACGCCCGTCTGCGAGAAGGACGAGTTCCCCTGCAGCAACAGCAAGTGCATCAGCTCCACGCTGCGCTGCAACTTCTACAACGACTGCGAGGACTACGGCTCCGACGAGATTGGCTGCAAGAAAGGTAGGCCCCGGGGCCCACCCTCGCAGACCTGCGGAGCGCGCTGACCCGCCAGACAGCCTGAAACAGCGCCTTACAGTCCTTTATTCTGTGACCGCTTGTTACACTTCTGGCATTCCAGCACATGTTCCAACTCCAGTAGTCCCTTCACAATGTCACCTTTAGAGGCTCTCGCTGTGTCAGCAGTTCTGCTCACTCCCACTGGTGACTGTCACTTTCTGTTCCTATTAGTATATCGTAGGTTATCTGTGCTCAATATGCCAGGCCATCCCCCAAAATGTAACCTCCTGAAGATCCGTCCCCCCCCCCCCCCGCCTTCCAGAAGCTCAGTCTCAAAGGTCATTAAAGTGAAAGAAAGAAGCTCACCTCAACCGCCGGCAACGCACAGCGTCCGCCTGCATGATGCATAGCGGCCATTTTGCACATGATTACACCGCACACATCAGCTGAGGTGCAGAGGGAGAGAATTATTAATGTAATTATGCTAGGTGACCAGAGTGGGAATTTTGCCAGGTCCCTCTGGCGGCAGCCACCCCCCCTCCCCTCCTCCTCTCAATGACTTTGAGTGTGCTGTGCCCCCTCTCTGCAGACACTGCGCTGAACGACTGCCGCAGCAACAGGACCCTGTGCGGAGACGGAGACGAGGCGCACTGCGTCACCAACGGCACCAACTCCTTCTGCTCCTGCAAACCGGGCTTCCAGAAGACAGACCACAACACCTGCGAAGGTGCCACACCCCAGCATTACCCAGCACCCCCATACAGACACTGATACACAGCTGTCTAAGCAAATTTACTCAAATTAAATACAACCCATATTTGTTGGACCAGACTAATTCTGTATCTATCAATTTTAGCTCAAATTGAAATGCAATCCTTTATTTTTGGTTGTGGAAATCTGGATCTAAGGTAGGGCCATATGGGGTAATGTATGTCAAAGTAGGACTATGGAATAGAACAGCCTAAGCCGCCCTGTTTGGCTGAAATGCCTGTTTTTTTGCAGCTATGTCTTTGCTGAGTTTTAACAGCCATGAGTCAGATCACTCACAGAGGGAGCACATTCGAACCTTGTGTTCTTGCTCATGCGTTTCAGATAAGAATGAGTGCAAGCAGTTTGGTGTCTGCTCCCACATCTGCAACAACACCAAGGGCTCCTACAAGTGCAGCTGCCACAAGTACTTCACCAAGATTAACGACACCTGCAAGGCTGACAGTGAGTCTCTCTCTCTCACTCCCCCTCTCTGTCTCTGTCTCTCTTTTTCTGGCTGTTATTTCCAGTGCTGTCTGAAGTCACTGACGCTTTTTACGCCCTCATGCACATTAATGTATGAGCTACATCTATCATTGTTATTCACTGTGAAAACTCCCTCCCCAGATCTCAACAGCAACAGGCAGGTGCTCTACATCGCCGACGACAACGAGATCCGCAGTCTGGACCCCGGCAGGCCCAACGGGCTGTACGAGCAGACGTTCCAGGGAGACGCCAACGTCCGCATCAACGCCATGGACCTGCACGTCAAGTCCAACAAGATCTTCTGGACCAACTGGCACACAGGCCGCATCTCTGTCTACGAGCTCCCTGCCTCCTCGCCCAATTCCAATTCCAATTCCAATTCCAATTCCAATTCCAACTCCAACTCCAACTCCAACTCCAACTCCAACTCCAATTCTAATTCCAATTCCAATTCCAACTCCAATTCCAACTCCAACTCCAATTCTAACTCCAACTCCAACCGCAAGCGCAGGCAGACTGAGACGCGCATCACCGACCTGGAGGTGAGCGGGACCACAGTCACTTAGCAACGAGCCGCTTATTCAGAACCAAGAGCCGAGCGGTCAGATCATGGCTGCACTTCAGAAACATCACTGTTTAGTCTTAAGACTCCTTCTTAAATTAAGTGTGTACTGTATGTCTTTTTTCTTGGCTCATTCTTTGTCGTCCTGCTGCATGTACTGGAAATGTCTTTATTTTTTTTATTTGAGGGCGATCAACAGACGTTGAGGTACAATATATAGAACCATGTAATCCGCTCATTAGACCCTAACCCTCCCACCCCACCCCACCTCTACATGGGACATGAAAATAACTAATATGTACTGGAAATGTTAATTTGGTTCTAAACCCCTGTGATAAAACCTTAATGCTGTATGTTTTTGCTGTTCCTGAGAATTAAATTTTTGGTGATGCAGGGACTTTGCATGACACCATTGATCAATGATTGATCCAATTGCCAATCATTTTGGTGTTGCGTACCAAACTTGGCCAGACTCAGACAGTGATCAGTGACCTCTGACCTCTCTCAGATCCCTGGGCTGAAGATGCCTCGCGGGATTGCGGTGGACTGGGTCGCCAGGAACATCTACTGGACCGACTCCGGGCGGGATGTGATCGAGGTGGCCCAGATGAACGGGCAGAACCGCAAGACCCTGATCTCTGGCATGATTGACGAGCCCTACGCCATCGTGGTGGACCCCCAGAGAGGGTGAGCGGACCCGGGGCAAAGGGGTGTCAAACAGCCACAGCAGGAAAGGCTGTTCCTTTAACTGAACTACACCATATCAGCCGCGATCGCCCACCTCCGTGCAATCTCTCAACCTATCGTTTGCCCCTCAGGACCATGTACTGGGCGGACTGGGGGAACCATCCCAAGATCGAGACTGCAGCCATGGACGGGACCATGAGGGAAACGCTAGTCCATGACAACATCCAGTGGCCCACAGGTGACGCTCACCTTAGGCTAAGGTTTTCCTTTTCAATGGAGACATTTGCTTGTCACCCTGACCACGATACGTCACAAATGCACGTACGATTACTTTAGGCAAGCATTTTGCAGTGTACAATTTCCCCAATCTTCCTATGTGTGTTATTGTCACAAAGAAAGTCACACATTGAGCTCACTCGTGTCAGTCAAACTCCATAGCTATTTCCTTCACACTCCTGGAAGCTCGCTGGGACTCCCACCCTCACACCGTCCGCTGTCTGCCCTCCCTCTCCGCAGGCCTGGCCGTGGACTACTTCAACGAGCGTCTGTACTGGGCCGACGCCAAACTGTCCGTCATCGGCAGCGTGAGGCTCAACGGCACCGACCCCGTGGTGGCCGTCAGCAGCGTGAAAAACAGTGAGTGTGCCTGAGGGTTCGAGTGTTAGAGACGCACTTCTTCATAACAAGTCTTAAACACGAGCCCTAGTCCTGTACATCCACAGGGTCTGCTGCTTTTTATTGCCTATCAGTTGATAAGACGGTGAACTCACCTCACTTGCTTTTATGGGTAAATTGATTTAGGTGATAACAAAAAACAGCCTGTGGCTGTCTAGGACCAGGGTTGTGGACCCTAGCCTGTATCGTGTCAGTGCGTCCCAGGTTGGTGGATATGGTCCTGTCTGTTAATGTAGTGTAGTAACATTACAGTAAATCACAACTTTTGGGTGCCACAGCTGCCATTTGTTCTACAAATGTAAAAGAGACGCACTCAGTCATCGATCCGCTACCTTCTCTTTCCCCGCCCTGCCCCTACCCACCCCAGACCTCCACCTCCCCTTCAGCATAGACATCTTCGAGGACTACATCTACGGCGTCACCTACATGAACAACTTTGTTTTCCGCGTGAACAAGTTCGGAAAGGGGACCATGGAGAACCTGACCACGGGCATGAACCACGCCACCGACATCGTGCTGTACCACCGAAACAAGCAGCCAGAGAGTAAGAGTCCCCTAACTGCCCATCTCTGCTCAACAATGTGGATTCTCTACAGTCACAACATGGGGGACTATGTGACTCAACACAGGCCACAGTTTCTATAATATAATGCACGTTCAATCAAGTGCACAATCTACATTATTTACTCTATTGAATAACAAGTACTATATGGATCATATAATAAAGACGGTTCAATAATGTACACTGTTTTACAGCTGGACTGGTCCTTGCTGGTGTAATTCAGTGGTATCTGTCATTTGGATTAGATGATGAATTGGCATCCCTCTTAACTGCGGTCATTAAAAATCCTGTGGCACTTTTTCTGAAAGATTATAGGCCTTCTCTTCTGTCTCTACATCTGGCCAGGGGCCATCAAATTATTCCCCACCTGCTTTAATTTAAGTTGTCACTGCAGATGACATTTGAGTTCTCATTGGACCTGTTTCATAAAGAATGAGTAAAAATTATTGAGAATCGTTTGGAAAATGTGAATGCCCGTAAGGTGAGGTTTGATGGTTATTCATGGTTCAGTTCACACTGCCTGGATGTGTCTTTAACCCTTTAAGGTGTAAGATCACAAATAGGGGAGAAGAATGCTCTTAACTGAACATTATAGTACTGATGTAACCATTGCTACTGGTACTGGAAAGCAGTGGAGTTTTAGAACACTGATTTAGGATTTTAAAAAAAGAAAAACCCCTGTGACCGGCTCTTGCGGTGACTAACCCCTGTGACCGTCTCTTGCAGTGACTAACCCCTGTGACCGTCTCTTGCAGTGACCAACCCCTGCGACCGCAAGAAGTGTGAGTGGCTGTGTCTCCTGAGCCCCAGTGGACCCGTGTGCACCTGCCCCAATGGCCACACGCTGGACAACGGCACCTGTGTGGAGCTGCCCTCCCCCACGCAGTCGCCTGGGCGTGAGTTACCGCCCTCTGCCCGACCACCGCCCACTGCCCACCGTCCCGCCCACTTCCCACTGCCCCACCCTCCACCCTGAACACTGCCCTACCCACTGCCCTGAACACTGCCCCACCCACTGCCCTGAACACTGCCCCAACCACTGCCCAATGCACCACCCACTGCCCACTGCCCCACCCACTGCCCTGAACACTGCCCCGAACACTGCCCTGCCCACTGCCCCAACCACTGCCCAATGCACCACCCATTGCCCACCTCCCTCCTTTGTTTTACTTCACCATATTAAATTCTCTCTCTGTCACCCCTCAGCCCCGCCCGCGGGACCCTGCACAGTGCAGTGTCTGAACGGAGGCAGCTGCTTCCTCAATGCCCGCAAGCAGCCCAAATGTCGCTGCCAGCCCAACTACAGCGGGGAGACGTGCGAGATCGACCAGTGCCGCGACTACTGCCAGAACGGGGGCACCTGCACTGCCTCCCCAACAGGTAAGGGGGCCATGCCCGTCTGCCTCTAAACGCAGTTCGCTCCACCGACCCCTGCAGTCCAACGCAAGACTGGTCCTGGGTCACTATCCCGCTGGTTTTCTATGCTCTCTGCCAAACATTGCCCATTCTGTAACTGATAGCTGTCACTGAATATGGACTCATTTTTCATATTTGTCTATCAAATTAGGGAAGCCCATTGTACTATTACAGGTATAAGCCTGTCATCTAATGAGAAATTAATGATAGCACTCGAAATTGTCTCCACTTTACCTCAAGCCGTTGCATTTGTGAAAGCGTAGGTCGTTGACCGCCCTCCTGACCACTCTTCCCCCCTCCCTCCCTCCCTCCCTCCCTCCCTTCCTGTCTCAGGGACGCCCACCTGTCGCTGCCAGACGGGCTTCACCGGGCCCAACTGCAACCAGCAAACCTGCAAGAGCTACTGCCAGAACGGCGGCAACTGCACCGTCAACCAGGGCAACCAGCCCACCTGCCGCTGCCCAGACGACTTCCTGGGAGACCAGTGCCAGTTCCGTGAGTGTCCCCTACTTCCGCAAGTGCAGGAACGAGCTGGGCGTGGTTAGAGGCTCCACATACCAACAGGAGCTAGGCCTGCCCCTCATTTAGGCTAAAATAATATATAAAACATATTAGTACAGCACATTTATTGTGAATGAAAGATGTTGGCTGGTATATTGTATTGTTTATTTGTAAAAAAATACACTTGTGACTGCGGTTGTCGTTCCTCCGTGCTCACGCCCGCTCCCTCTCGCGTAGGGGCGTGCGAGGGGCACTGCCAGAACGGCGGAGAGTGTCTGCAGGCCCCCAACGGGGCCAAGCACTGCCGCTGCCCCCCGCAGTACAACGGGCACTCCTGCGAGATCGACAAGTGCCACTACTGCTGGGAGGGCAAGTGCATCCGCAACGTCTTCCTGTCCAACGGAGACGTCACCTGCAGGTACCGTCCCCTGCCACGTCCCGCCCACCGGCAACGCAGACCCCTGCTCTTATCCTGACCTGTGATTGGCTGAGAGCCCTGCTGGGTGTCACCACTTTGACCACAGGACTGCTAAAAGACCTTGTGGCGACGGTCCAATTTGGGCCGGATTTAGTTGGAAGAGACTTCTCCAGCTCGATTTTGTGTCGGTTCTTAAATGTCAGTTGAGCAGGAGGTGACTGAAGCACCTTAAGGCACTTTAGGGGGCCCTTGTTTGTTTTTTTAGGTCAGGGCTGCCCAGCCCTGCTTCTCCAGAAACAGGTTTGGTAGTGTGTGTGTACAGTGGGTGCCCGTATCGTGTTTAGCAGCTGGAGATTAAGGGGGGTGAGTTTGCTCATGGTTTTTCGTGCTGTGTTCAGGTGCTCAGATGGGAGGGTCCAGCCCAGCTGTTACTCGTGTAAAGAGTACTGCATCTACGGACAGTGCTCCATCAACCCCCGCACAAAGCTGCCAGAGTGCCAGTAAGAGTATACACACACACACACACACACACATACTGCACACACGCACAGAAAACAGCACACTCGCGTATGTACACAGATGCGTACATACATACACATGTATACATACTCGCATACAGATACAACCCTGTATTACATACAGTCATAGAAGATTTTACACACACCTAAAACACCTGCACACACACACACACACACACACACAAATACTATCACACATGCACTTGGAAAGCAGGGATCAGAACATTGTAAACAGCACATTAATTTATCAATTGTCCTCACAGACATGTATCACAGATACACACACACACAGACACACACACACACACACACACACACACACACACCTGCTGAATGCCTCTGACCCTGTGTGTGTGTGCAGGTGTCCTGCAGGCTGGATGGGATATCGCTGTGACACGCCTAGTGCTGCTGTGGACTCCTCTGCTTCAAGCGGCAGTAAGTCTCTCCTCTCACGGCATAACACTACTCCACCAATCCTGAGCCCTGAGCCCTGACACTGCGCCAATCCTGAGCCCTGAGCCCTGAGTCCTGAGCCCTGAGCCCTGAGTCCTGACACTGCACCAATCCTGAGCCCTGAGCCCTGCACCAATCCTAAGCTCTGACACTGCACCAATCCTAAGCTCTGACACTGCACCAATCCTAAGCTCTGACACTGCACCAATCCTGAGCTCTGACACTGCACCAATCCTGAGCCCTGACACTGCGCTGCCTTTTGCAGGAACCGCCTCCATCGTTATACCAGTGCTCCTGCTGCTCCTGTTGGTGCTGCTTGTCGCTGGCGCCATCTTGTGGTACAGGAAGAGAATGCGTGGGTGAGTACAGTGCCACGGTTGTTATGGTAACTGCCGTTTCTGCAGGTTACCCATCTGCAACACCCAGTTCATCCGTTCATCTTTCACCCCCATCACCCCCCGGTCTTCCCGGCATTATTCCATTTCTCCCTTGCTACTCTTTCTCATGTTCACACTTTCTACCCCTTTCTCTCTTCATTTTCTCTCTCGCTCACCGTTCTCTCATTCTGTCTCGGCCTCTCTGCTTTCTCACTCACGCGCAGTAGCACGCGCGCTCTCCGCCCATTCGGTCCGTCTTTCCGTCTCTGTCTGTCGCTCTGTTCCCCCTCTCCATTCGGTGTCTCCCTCTCTGGAGGTGTTAGCGGTGCTCTCCGTCCTTTCTGCTGTGAATAACTGCGCTCTCTCCTGTCCCTCAGGTCTGTAAGGCTGGGCAAATCCTGCTCCAGACGCTCGCGGTAACACTCACAGGGTTAAGGCTTGTTTCCACCGCGAACGATAACTACGACTATCAACTATAACTGCCAATTGTCCATTCAAGTCAACGAGTGTCTACAGAAATACACTCTAGAGAAAATCATTTACTGCGACAGTGGACATCATTTGGGCCACAAGTTTAAAAAACACTTATACAGTAAAGCACATTTAACCAATAACTGTCGTGAACAGTGTTACCCACTGGATTGGCCGGTGTGCACGACGATATTTTCTGATGCGGATTGGGGAGAACACGCACTTTGTGGTTATAGTTATGCTTATAGCTGATAGTTACCTTTCCTGGCGGAAATGAGCCTTTCCACTCTCCCGTGTGTCCCACCCTCTCCGTTCCCCTCTCCCCCCTCTATGAATGCCATCTGGTTCCGCGTGGAACCAGGCTGTGTTCCTGTGTCCTGTGGCTTGTGCTGCTAGCCTCTCCATGTGCATCTAGAGCCCCCGACTGTCCTTCCCCCCCCTACTGCTCGAGCAGGGTCTCCTCAACCCGCGCTCCCCAGGAAAACAGGAAAGTGATCTATTGAACACGAAGGGAAATAGATCTGTCTGTGCAAGACCTGCCCTCCCCCTCCCCTTCACTCCATTGTTAAATATCTGATGTTATTGTTCATGTGTGTAAATATATGGTGGCGGGAGAGGTAGCATCATGCCTGCATTGTTCCAAGCGGGCATTTGGAAAATGCAAATGTCCAAAATCCAGCATTCGCCAAGGTCTACAAGCGTGAGCGGTTACTGTTGAAACGCCTCCGAGGCCCCGAGACGCCAAGGGCTTGCAAATGTGGAGAGCGTACAGTTTGTTTCAGACAGCTAAAGACCCGCTATCAGAGATTCTGCCTTTTCTATTTAGCACTTTTGGTCCCAGGTTTGAGCGGTTTGTTTTTCCCCCTTAATGTTCATCTGTAATGCTCTTCTTCGAGTGCAACGTTGTTTTCATTGCATCTACCTTTTCCATCCATTTTGAAAGCTCCATTTAATAGCTGTGAACACAATGATGCATTCAATTAGAATATTATGAGTTAACTGAATCCCTGTGCTAACCTAATGGCTTAAACGTAAATGATCACATTACCATATTCTCAAAAGTTGGTGTTATTATGGCTACATTGATAGCTATAATAATTACAGAGGGTGGAACATAATTTTGCACTCTAATGTGCTTTATTCTGAATACAATTTAGATGCATGAAACTCACCTGTCCAATAAGCCAAGCAGTAAAAATATATTGAAAGGTGCAAGTACACAGTATTGTCTGGTTTGAACAGTAAAGTAACAACAAAATCGAAGTTATCCTCATCATTCCCCCAGTTTCCCCTTGGTTGATCTTTTGAGCACATTTCCACAGCGTTCAATTCACGTGCCTCCCCCCAGGTCTTTTAGTGGTTTAGCCCAACTGTTTTGTAGCCCATGTTAGACTAGCCTGGTTCAAGTTATCAGTCACACAGGCTCCTTGGCGATGTTTTGGCGGGCTGATGTGTAGCCACTCAGTGCCTGTATGTTGGTGTGTGCTGGGTTTGACTCAGTGCCTGTATGTTGGTGTGTGCTGGGTTTGACTCAGTGCCTGTATGTTGGTGTGTGCTGGGTTAGACTCGGTGCCTGTATGTTGGTGTGTGCTGGGTTTGACTCCGTGCCTGTATGTTGGTGTGTGCTGGGTTTGACTCGGTGCCTGTATGTTGGTGTGTGCTGGGTGTGACTCAGTGCCTGTATGTTGGTGTGTGCTGGGTTTCAATCAGTGCCTGTATGTTGGTGTGTGCTCGGTTAGACTCGGTGCCTGTATGTTGGTGTGTGCTGGGTGTGACTCAGTGCCTGTATGTTGGTGTGTGCTGGGTTTCAATCAGTGCCTGTATGTTGGTGTGTGCTCGGTTAGACTCGGTGCCTGAATGTTGGTGTGTGCTGGGTTAGACTCGGTGCCTGTATGTTGGTGTGTGCTGGGTTTGACTCGGTGCCTGTATGTTGGTGTGTGCTGGGTTTGACTCAGTGCCTGTATGTTGGTGTGTGCTGGGTTTGACTCAGTGCCTGTATGTTGGTGTGTGCTGGGTTTGACTCGGTGCCTGTATGTTGGTGTGTGCTGGGTTTGACTCGGTGCCTGTATGTTGGTGTGTGCTGGGTTTGACTCAGTGCCTGTATGTTGGTGTGTGCTGGGTTTGACTCTGTGCCTGTATGTGGCTTGGATTTGGGCTTCCTCAGTACTGTGCCTGTGATGTGAGCGTGTCTCTGCTCAGGGTCTGTGGGCGTGGCGTCGGGGGAGGGGGGAGGGGCGGTATCAGAACCACAGGGCTCACTCCCCGTGTCACTTCCTGCGTTGCAGCGCTAAGGGCTTCCAGCACCAGCGGATGACCAACGGGGCCATGAATGTGGAGATCGGGAACCCAGCGTACAAGATCTATGAGGGCGAGCCAGACGACGACTCTGGGGAGCTCCTGGATTCAGACTTCACGCTGGACCCTGACAAGGTTAGATATAACCCCCCCCTCCCGACCTCTCTGTTGCCCCAAAAATCTGCCCCAGGGCAAACTCTCTGGTCTCCTCCCCATCCTTGGGCATAACCAATCCCCTGTGTTCTGCTGTCTGTGACACTCTTTCCCCTCCCTCATAGCCCACAAACTTCACCAACCCCGTCTACGCCACCCTGTATATGGGCGCCCACAACAGCCGCAACTCCCTGACCAGCACGGACGAGAAGAGAGAGCTACTGTCCAGAGGGGACGAGGACATGGGGGACCCGCTGGCATAGACTGACGCCCCCTACTGTCAGCAAAACGCCGCTACACAACATTTATCACCTTTTTATTTTGCCTTTTAAAGAAAATAAAAGTACGAAAAGCAACAAAAAAAGCAAGAACACTGTATAAAATGTACAAAATGAAGGACTACTTTTGTATGTGATTGCAGTATTATATTTTGTTCTTTTACAATTCTTCTGGTCAAAAAAAAGAACCTTTTTCTAAAAGATTTTTTTTTCTTTTTTTTTCTTTTTTTCTTTTTTTTAACTTTTCACCCCTCCCCTTTACCCAAATAGCCACTACCTCTGTGCAACAATGAAATGGGGGGAGACAGAAGGAAGGAGAAGAAACAGAACAACAGTGGAACAATTTTAATTTTTTATTTTTGTATGAATTGTATAGACAAAAAAACATTGTTCCATTCAATAGCGGCAAGTGTCTGTTGTTTGCGGAGATAGAGAGGTGGAGGGTGAGCTCGGAGCTAAAGTAAAATAGCTAGCCCCGTGTGCACCTGTATCGGTACTGCTGGACGTCCCTGGAGAGAGGATCCAGGAGAGTTGCGTTTGGGGTGTACAGCACATGTAAAATGGTGGCTTGGTGGCATCTTCAGTCTTTTCCATGTTTTTCACTCAGAAGCCAGTGTTCGAGAATGACTGCGTTTTCTTCCTTGCACAGACAGATAATTGCTTAAGTGTTTTAAAACTATCCACAAGAATGCAAACATATACCATAAACAAAAAAAATAAGGACAGTATGTTTTATCATGTTTTAAAGTTTTAGGGTTGGAGAGATGTACAAATAGATTTAATGTGCATAAAAATGAATTTGTGTATGTCGAGGGAGGTGACTGTGATGGAACATTCCGGGGGTTGTGGTGCTTCCAAGATGGCAGACTGGCAGCAGACAGGGACCGTAATCCATGTAAGCAGAACATCTGTGTTTTGCATGTAGAGACTTCTGACTCGTCCCTACAAATCTTCACAGAGTCTGTGAGGCAGGTTTTCTGTTCAGCACTGTATAGTGGGTGGTCGGTGTGTGGTCAGAAGTATGGTAATGAGGAAAAAAGACAGGGAAGTGTATCTTCTTTCTCACTAACTTTTTTTGTAAGGGCTGGACAGCATACAGTATACATGGCACTTCTGTGTGGATTTTAGTGATTTTTTTAAAAAGATGATTTTGCTCATGCAGTAGGTTTCTGTTAATGCTCATTTTAAGCGCAATCCGAAGAGTTCTGTAATGTCTCTAGTTGCATTTACTCTGTCTTTGTTGTTTTTTTTCGCCACGCTGCTAACGCTACAGTTTGTCTGTTTGATACATTCAAGCTCAGCTATTCACATGCTGCTGAGTTGCTGCTTGTGTTGGAGGTGATCAGCCATATTAAATGCATGTGAAACAACAAAACAAAAGGAAAATTACTAGAGTAACATTCCTCACCCAACAC
Source organism: Conger conger (assembly GCF_963514075.1). Lineage (NCBI taxonomy): Eukaryota > Metazoa > Chordata > Actinopteri > Anguilliformes > Congridae > Conger > Conger conger. Next base: position 27,520,186 of record NC_083773.1, on the reverse strand, counting down.
CACGCAACAGTATTCATGCGAGTGTGATTTAGATTTTTTTGTTAATTTCAGCTCTTCTTGCTTGTTCATTTTTGATTGCGATGGAGAAACGAGTACAATCATTTGTTCTAAAAACTTTTGCAAAATCATACATGCATTTTTTTAAGATTTTGTTTTTGTTTTATTTTTTTAAAAAATGACAAAATAGCTTTTATAGTAGAAATGCATGGATGCTCAGACTTTCTTCTGGAAAGAACGTTTTTTTTTTTTGCTGGAGTACTTTACAAACTAAATAACAGATATTGTTATAAATAAAAATTTTAAAAGTGTACAGAAAAAAATGGGTCCTGTTTGTTTTGGATAGTCATTTTGTCATTTAATGAATTCGGCAAGTTTTCCAGATGCAAGTGGTCTCCGCTCATTGAAAAGTAATTTTAAATGTATTCAAGACTTTAGCCCTACCCCTAGTGCCTCTGTGGGGAAAGAAACATTCCAAAGGCTTGGCTTGTGTATGTTCAGTGTTGGGTGTGTGACCACATATTGTTGTTCACTTACCCAACACACTGAAATGGCTACAGCAATTTTTTACACACCTCTCCAGCATGTTCCTTACATGCCAATATTAGAAGAAATAAAATAAAAAAAAGACCTTGAGATATTGAGTTACAAAAGGAATGTAAGTTCTATTTCCCATAATTATTCCACATTGCGTTGAAGAGATTATTTCAGTGTCTTCCTCAGCCTAGCTACGTATGTTATGTGGGGTAGAATTAGGCTTCAGTGACCCGTTTTTACTGATAATCAAGTAATGAAGACCACAAGCATTCAGGTTTTCCTGGTCCAGTTTTTCTTTTATTTGGTATTTTATCAGTAAGGATGGAGTCACAGTTTGCAAAATGTATCTTCTATTACTTGACAGAAGTTATCGAGAATTCGGTTGAATTATCTGCATGACTTTTATTACAAGAAATGGAATCAGATATACACCATTTATCTTTTAATTCTAAAAGTTTTTATAAAGGATGAAAATGATGGGCATTAAAGAAGTGTAATGAAGTGTAGTATATTACAACATTGTAATTAGAACCACAGGGTCTATGGCTGCTGAATCCTTAAGGTTACTCTGCCAGTAGAACAGGGCTCCCCTGCCCTGGACCTGAAGTTACTCTCATGGCCTGTCCTATTGGATCTGCAGTGCCTGCTGATTTTCTGGTGAAAATGAGAACCAGCAGGGCCTGTGGCCCACCGCAACCAGGGTTTGGGAGACCTGCGCTAGAGGAAAAGCATACTCTCGGCTTCAAAAAATGAAATGAACTGGGGAAAAAAACAACTTGAGGAGGATCACATGAAATCTTCATGGAAATGTGACACATCCACGATTAGCAGTTCAGTGATTGACAGCTGGAATCAGCTTCTCAGCACTGAATAAATAGCATTGGCTTATAGCACGTAAAAATAATTTGGCATTCAGTTCTTTTCATTATTAGCCAAAAAAGTGAGCTATGGTGGAGTAGCACAATGGAAGTATTTGCACTTTCTGAAAGTATTTTGGTAGTTTTTCTGTTGGCAGCAACTCATTCTACCCATTTCAATTATACATCAAAAACAAGATGATTCAATGAGTAACAATTATGCTAATTCATATATTGTACAAACTCTGATTTGTGCTATTCCCAGGGACTAATAATGACATAATATCATTATTATGGTTAGCATAACTTCATTAGATGCACAATTGTCTTGAGATTTTTTAAAGTATCAAATTCTCTATACAGCTTTCAAAAATGTTATCAAGCAAAAATATATAGTATAAAAATATTTAAATGACACAAGATACATATTATGTAAAAGCTTTTTTAAAAATAATACTTTGTAACAGGCACTTTTTAAAATGGCCACAGGTCCAAAAATAAGAGCAGTTCGGTTTGGCTAGCTTCTCGGTTAAAAACACATCATGACAAAAATGAAAACAACAGCTATTGCAAGCTATGCGGCATTTCCTTTTTCAGAACGCAACCGTTGTATTCTTTTGGCAACTGCAGCTGCAACACACAAACCTGCAGCTGTTCAGTGATTACAATCCTGCTGTTGATTGCACAATACTTGGAATTGAGAAATACGCATTAAAATATTACAATATACATTTAATGGAAAGTTCCATCTTGGGTGAGCATTGGCCAGCCTAGTCAATGCGATTTTCCCTCCTGTTACTGGTCTAGGTTCAGATCTGTGATGCAGACTAATGCCAAAGCAGCCCTAATGGGCTGTCGGTCAGACTGGAGATAGGGCTGGCTTGTGTTTCTGTGCATGGAGGAAAAGATGGTGGCGAGCCCTCTAGTGCAGTGTCCCAAAATATAAATAAAAAAACAGTAAAATATTCCTGACTTCACAGGTCCGACAGACATTCAACGCACCAGTGGACCTTGGAGGCGATATTGAGACTGAAAAACCATAGGCTTTTTCATGCAGATGGGTGGAGCTGCATTCAAAATGGCCTCAGGGTGGAGGATGAGGAGGGGGGTGTGGGAGGGGAGACACAGGGGCTAGTCTCCCTCAAGGTGGAGGATGAGGAGGATGAGGAGGGGGGTGTGGGAGGGGAGACACAGGGGCTAGTCTCCCTCAGGGTGGAGGATAAGGAGGATGAGGAGGGGGGTGTGGGAGGGGAGACACAGGGGCTAGTCTCCCTCACGGCCTCTTCCACCCGCTTCTGATCACAGCGTCAGCTCTGCGGAAGGGCTGGTTTCGGAGATCTGGGGGAGGCAACATGGAGCGTGGTCAGGGTGTGGTCAGGGTAAAACCCCATCTTATGCTGTCTGCCTTGGCCACTTCAAGTGATTATAAATGTGTAGTACAGAACAAAGGAGCAACTCTTATATAACAATAAATATATGTCCCTGCAAGGTTTGAGATCAGTAACTAACATTTTCAGACAATTCGGGAAATTATTATTAATTTGCTTTCATTTTTAGAATTGATTTTACCTGAATCAATGAATGGACTGAATTTTAATGGATTAGACCCTAACCCTGTTCTGCAAAGAATAATGGTTAGGATTAAAGGACCTGACTGGTCAAACCGAATTAACACGACTAATTACTAAGCTGTGAAACAAACCATACCTCTCCAGACATGAGATAAAAGCACTGGTAGAAACAGACATTGCACAGAATACCTCACTAGCACATCCTCACTGACATTCTGGCATCATTGCCACAACGTTGCAGATTTACGCTGTGGGAAGGTTGCTTAGCCATTTACTTTCTTATTGTGCATTTACAGAGAGCGAGACAGAGGAAGATAAAGAAGACATGAGGATGGATAATAAAGGGAAAGAGAAAGGGATATGACGGAGTATGACCAACAAATTATAGTTAGAGTGGCAACCGTCAGGCCTTATTAACTCAATTTTCAATCTCCAATTTTTATTTAGAAATGTTGCATTTATTTTAGTTTTTAATTATTTTAATGCCCAATGGCAATTATAGACCTATATAAGCCCTACACAAGATCCAAAATTTTGATAAAGAAACGTATCTTAACTGTCCTTGCAATGAGCTCACTCGCATTGCTTGGAGTCTATGTTATAAGTTGTTGATCACAGTGTATTTATGGATCTTTTGTGATAGGGGCTGTTGTGTTAGAGAGTGATATGATTGGCCAGGCAAAGTTTTGACAAGCATCATAGGCAGTTTGGGAATGCATGGAGAGCATAATACTGATAGTCTCATGCAGTTTGTTAGTCGCAGAGCAAGGACAAGATTGAGAGAATTAAAAGATATCTCCCCACCTTAAAAATTAAAATACCAACCTTCAGAACCTGCCTTCACCTTAGCTAGCTTAAGATGGTGTCACACAGCTCAGGTACAGTATACACATACTGTAGGCAGCATGAAGCTAATTGCTATTTGACAAGAAAGTTGTCAGCTTAAGTACGAAATGGGGAACCGCAGCTACATTAGGAACAATAGCAAAACATTAATAACAATCATCAGCTTACCCACCACAAAGGAAGGCACTTAAACTGAATCTCAGAACAAGCATCTGCTTACAATGAAGCTATGCAAGGCGCCCTGCTAAAGCAAATGGAAATCTGGCTAAATCACTCCCCATAGTAATACTGCATATAACACAATAGGCTTGGAGACCCATGTTTGTCCCTCAGCTGTCGAGCGGGACAATGAGCCCTGAGCAGCTCTGTTTCCTGCAGCTGTGCTGCTGCAAAGCTGGGCACTGGGGCAGAAAGCTGGCGGGGCTCCACAGCGCTGAGCGCTAGCTCATCCTTACCCACGGCCCGCCGGTTACCAGGGACAAACCTACCGAGACCGATCTTCAGAGCTGGGGCAGGGGCGAGGGCTGGAGACGGAGAGAGGGGTTACAGGGAGGAAGGAGGAAGCTCACGTTAATGGGGGAGACATGGCATGATCCCGAAGTTCTGCGGAGTAGCGGAAGAACACCAAACCTCTCTCAGAACAAGACGGCTGAAGACAGGGTTGAGTGACATTTCAGTTTACTAGATTTAGGATGTCAACTGAAATTCCTGAGAGAATATTGTTGGGACTATTGTTTTCAGTTCATAAATAGTGGATAAGTGTGTACTTTGACTATGTGACTATGTGAATATGATTATGTTGCCTTACAATCACTATTTATTTGACTTAATTAATGGGTACCATTGCAACCTTGTCTAAAGCAATCTGTTTCTGTGGAAAGGTGTGGGTAGTCCTCGTAACCTGGTAACCAGGTGTGAGCGCTGACATGCAGTTCTAGAGCAGCCGACTGGCCGTCACTCTGGTCAGCCATGACGTGCCAATGAAAGATGACGACGGGCATGCTTTTGAGTAAGGTTTTTTTCAGAGGGTCGGACAACCTTGGGCAGAATTTGATAGGCTGCCACAGGGTGGGGGAGGGGGAGGGGGAAGGGGCACGCTAGCTGTTGGAGTCGTCACAGAGGTTGGCGTCGCAGAAGAACCGCGAGCTCCGTTTGGCGGTTCGGGCTGTGAAGGGCACGCTCTTCAGCACTGGGGAGGTGGGGGGAGGGGGCGGAGAGAAAGCACGTCCAGGTTAATACAGATGCACTTCCTCCAATGAGAACTGGGGTCAGGGCCAGGGCCACAGCAAGCCTATGCGCTTCACAGTATTTGCACAATTTGCAAACACCACCCAGGTCATCCCCCTTCGGCTGCAGGAGGAAGTGGGCTGGGTCCAGCTTGGTGAGGTAGCCATCGCAACGCAAAAGATTAGCAGGGAAAGTATTTAGTGGGAAGATTAACCTAAACGTATCAGAGCATCCTCTTGCCACGTTGCCACGTTGGTGGCCTTTGATAGGGCTGAATGGGCACAGTTACGACAACAATGTACAACGTTTTACACGTTCAAAAACATACTTGCTTCTGGGATATTTGGAATATTGTACGCAACAAAAAGCAAAATGGCAATTATACATAAATAATCAACCTATTAAGAAGTAATTAGAAAATATGCAACTCCTGTAAAAAATATACCCGTTAATGATTATACAGTAAATATTGAGCAGAAACTTTGGAATGAAACAATAAAATGACCCAACAGCCAGTGTGTAACCCAGTCTCACACAGAGCTCTGAGAGACGCGCTCTGCGTCTGAAGCCGTAGAAAGGAGTCTGGCCGTGCGGAAGACTGAGCCGGCTCCGCCCACCTGTGATGATGTCCTCGATGGTGCCGTCTTTGCCCTCGTAGACGGGCCGGTGGTCCTTGGCCTGCCGTCTGCGCAGCTCTGCGATTAGGTCATGTTGCTGCTGCCTCTTCTTCTGCGTCTGCGCCTGCGCCTGCGCATTTACACCAACCACGCAGATATTCACCCCACTCGCCATGATGTCACTTCCTGTATTTCTTGCCTCGTCTTAACCGGAAGACTAGTGAGAGCTTCGTATACGCCATCTAACCCACTGACCTCTCTGAGGGCCAGGTTTGCTGCACTAGGCATTATGGTTGCAGATGTACAGGGATGAAGTTGATCAGACCAATGAATAGAGCAACTGAGTGGTCCTGTCTCATTAAAATAACCTTTGTATCACTGAACTGCATGGTCAAATTGAATGCCACTGGCTGAGAAGTAACAGGTTAAAGTACAATAACAGTAAATCATACATTTAAACTGGGCTGATTTGGCACCAGTCATGCCTCCTCGTCTCATATCTACTGTAGTTAAGAAGCAACTATGGAAAGTGACAATGGTTTTGCCAGTAGGTGGCACTCTTCCCTGTGAATCCCTTCGTGTGGGCATTGCTAGTCCTCTACTACAGATGAGATGTTAAACTTTGATTCTATCTGGAAAGTCATTAAATGGCAGACCATAAGAGAAGTGGTGTTAATCTCAGTGGTCGTGTGTGTCTGTGTGTGTGTTTGTGAGTGTGTATGTATATATGTGTGCTTGTGTGTGTGTGTGTGAGTGTGTGTGTCAGTGTGTGTGTGTGTGTGTGTGTGTGAGTGTGTGTGTATGTATGTGTGTGTGAGTTTGTGTGTGTGTGAGAGAGTGTGTGTGTGTGTGAGTGTGTGTGAGTGTGTGTGTCTTTTCCACCTTGGGGTCTTGCTGTTTGGCCTCCTTAGCGAGTAGCTTCTCCCTCAGCGCCTGCTCCTGTTTCTTCTTCTGCTCGTTCTCCTCCACTGCATCCTGAGACAGAGGAGAAAGAGAGAGACAAAACATACTTTCTAGTGACAGTCAGACAGACAAGTTGACAGTGGCAAAAATCAGCAAAATTCTATTAATACTTGACATAGCTTTCCAAAACATACTATTATGTATATAACTGAATTACATATATGTTTTTATTTATTACATTTTTATTGCAGAAAAAAGAAAGGCATCAGGCATTGTGAACACATATTTTCTTTTAAATCTCCATCTCCCACCCTCCCACCACCAACACAGAGACTGCCAGTACAGAGAGAAAAAACACATCCCATGATATTAGTGGACGGATTTAAAATGGTGGTGACATCATACAAACTTATTTGAATCACTGCCTAGGGAAAATAGCCCATAAAGAGCAGGCTTCCTGAGCAGAAACAGGACTTATCCTGAGCAGGTGTGTGAAGGTGGGATGCAGTGTGCAGGCTGAACGGACCCTGGGTGGAGGAGATGTGGGGTGGTCTGGGTAGTAGAGATGTCGGGTGGGGGGTGGTCTGGGTGGAGGAGGCATAGGGTGGTCTGGGTGGTGGAGACGTGGGGAGGAGGGTGGTCTGGGTAGTGGAGATGTGGGGTGGTCTGGGTGGTGGAGATGTGGGGTGGGGGGTGGTGGAGATGTGGGGTGGGGGGTGGTCTGGGTGGTAGAGATATTGGGTGGCCTGGGTGGTGGAGACGTGGGGTGGGGGGTGGTCTGGGTGGTAGAGATATGGGGTGGTCTGGGTAGTGGAGATGTGGGTGGGGGGTGGTCTGGGTGGAGGAGGCATAGGGTGGTCTGGGTGGTGGAGATGTGGGGAGGAGGGTGGTGTTCCTCTGAGCTGCATTCATAAATCCAGGTGGAGAACAATCTGAGGAAGGAAGCAGTGGAGTAGCACAGGGCGGGGCTGCCTCGTGAGCCAGCCAGCTGGCCTTTCCTGTTATTTACACACTCTGTTTCTCTCTCTGTGTCTCTCTCCCTTTCTTACTCTCTCTCTCTGTCACATACTGTGTTTCAGAGGTGCATTTATGATTGGACATCTCAAAATGGAAGCAAAACAACTCCCACAGCTCTCAGGTTTCCCTCCCAAATGTGCTTTTCCACATAATGATGAGGCCATGTTTACTCTGAGGGTGACAGTTTTCTTCATTTCCTCTTACCTTGTATGCTTTGACAAAGCGCACAAACACAGGGAAGAAGACAGACGGAGGAGTGGTCTTGGCGCTCTCCCCAAAGTAGTGCACAACATTGTTGAAGGCCTCCTGTAGGTGAGTGATACAAGTGGAGAATGTGTATGTTAACAGTAAATCAATACTCAATCATTGCCCCATATCAGTGATTATGAAAAATCCCACATTTCCTCAACATCCTGAGTGCCATGGCGTGGCTTTTGGTAAACTATGCGGTTCAGACTGTGATGCAGAGAGGAACGTACGTGGGTCAGTTGTGCTGATCGTAATGTAGAGAGTCTGTACTGGGGTCAGTTGTGCTGACGTGTGTTCAGGACAGCAAACTATGTTTGCATTAAATAGATACTGTTGAAGAATTTTAAATGGATATTCCATTTAGTTCACCACACATGCCTTTAAATACACATGGATGTGACTAAGGTATAACTAACTAGTGAGCTGATTACCTGCTTACCTGTGATTTTTAAAAAGTCATAGGTAAGTGTATAATGACAGTCAAATGATGTCCATTTTTGTTCTGTGTCTTCCCTGTCGGCAGCCATTTTTGCTACCTTTTCAAACTATTAGCTAATGTTAGCTAACATTCGCCGTCTTGAATGCATGTCTGGTCTCTAATGTCTCTAATGAGTCCGTACTAGGGTCACTCATGCTGGTCTGTAATGTAGAGAGTCTGTACTGGGGTCAGTTGTACTTGTCTGTAATGTAGAGAGTCTGTTCTGGGGTCAGTTGTGCTTGTCTGTAATGTAGAGAGTCTGTACTGGGGTCAGTTGTGCTTGTCTGTAATGAAGAGAGTCTGTACTGGGGTCAGTAGTGCTGGTCTGTAATGTAGAGAGTCTGTATTGACAGTACCTCAGCAGTCTTGGCATCCTTCTGCAGTTTGTCCAGCTGCGGTTCGCTGGTCTGGAGGAAGCTTTTCAGGACGGCATGGTCGTGCTGGCCACACTCCTTCCGCACCAGGTCCATCCCACGGCCCAGATCCCGCACATCCAGCAGCACGTTCTCCAGAGACACTGAGCGTAAACACATCCATATACTGCCCTGTCGTGCCGTAAGGCCACCCGCACTGACCACGGATACACAGCCAACGACCACTCACACAAACACACACTGACCGCATGCGCGAGCAGTAAACCGCGCTGACCACACACACAGTCCACAGCACAGACCACACACAGACATGTGATGCATCCACGGGCTCATTATCAGCCGGTGACCTGACCTGCAGCTGCCTTGTCGATGAAGTGCAGCTCGCTGTAGAAGTTGGCGAGCTCCGGGTACTTCTCCTTCACCATCAGGGCGATGTAATGAAGCAGGGTGATCTTCCGGTCTGTCGACTTTGTGTCCAACAGCTGCAGGCAGAGTGGGGTATGTCTTACCATAGCTATAGAGCTACCGCAGCAGATGAGACTGCACCAGATAGCATCAGGGTCATTAAAGTTAACTAAACGGTCCTTATTAGTTGTGAATCAGGCTAATGTAAGAAAATCTATATCTAGGACATAACTGCTGTGATGCTAGGTGTACTAGGTGTACTTAATGGGCTACCCAGGGTCAGCCAGCTGCAGGACCGTCAGCCCCCTGTAATCGTGAAGTGGTTGCATGGCTGAGGCCACAGCTTACCAGATCGAGGCTCTGCAGTTTAAACCCGTAGACAGATCCTCTTCGACTGCTGTTCATGTAGTTTCCCAAGGCTAAAATAATCTGCGCAAATGAGAGAGCCAATGAGATGAAGCACAATGTCTCAGCCACCAATAGAGAAGGAGTGTGATAAGAAGGAAACGTGTCAAACCGAGGACCCGGCGGAGCCTGAAAAGGCTTACCTCGAGCATTCTTTTCAACTTTGGGGCAGACTTCACGGAGGCTGAGGCTGCGATGATGGCGTTGAGTTGCTGTGGAAGAAGAGTCACCTCTTTATCATACGACCCTGTCCTCCTGAGCGTTAACACCTCTCTCCCTCTTTATCATACGACCCTGTCCTCCGGAGCGTTAACGCCTCTCCACAGCCAGACTGGACGCGTTTCAGCACTCTAACGGTATGACTTAGAGGGCCGACTGCTCAGCGCTGAGTGCTCTATGTCAGTGCTACTGCAACTACTATGTGAGAAAGAAGGTTTCCTGTCTTTTGTTATATCTCCTGTTTTTCTCTTTCTCTCTCTCGCTCTCTCTCTGACTAGCCTCATCTTGAGGAACTGGTCGATTGATTTATTGATTACACCGATTTGTAGATTTGTTAGTAGTTTTTGTCAAAACTGGTACTATACGGATGAACATTTTTGGGGGATAGATAAAAAGACAGAGGACACAGCAGTGGGCTGGGAGTTACCGGCGTGAGCAGGTTGACGTTGTCGGTGAAGTTTCCCACGAAGGTGATGATGCTCATGCGCTGGGTGAGGCGCTCGATCTTGCCGAAGAGCAGCATGAAGCGGTCCTCCTCGGCCAGCTGGTCAAGCGGCCGGCGCTCCCGCTCGTACTGACGCAGCAGCTTGCTCTCCGCCTCCGTGGGCAGGAACCGCGTCAGGCACTCCACAAAGTCCACCGGCAGCGCCTTCAGGTCGAACCTGCGGCCGCGTGGGGCATGGAGGGGACCAACGCAAATTCAGACTCCTTCTACACCGTAATTAGCAAAGCGGTCGAATGGTATGAAATAAGCACACTTTTTTTGGTGTCGAGAGCTTCTCTTGGTGGATGTGGAAAGAGTGTTTCCTTCTATTGGTTGACAGGGTAAGCGTCTATAATTACTAGATGGATATGTACATAGTTTTATTGGTGCATGAAAATTAAGGGACGTAGATTCTAAATAAATGCTTTCTTATGCAAGTTGCATTTTTAGCATGTGGATGGAAATACTGTAATAAGGACATATTTGCAGTGAGAATATGAAAAAAATGGAAACTATTCACATTACAAAAGAAGAGGTGCACCAGGGATTTAGGGCTCCATGAAAAGTTATCACATTGGGCCCCACTACCTCAGGCCATCCCAAAAATAAAATGAGTCACATTAAGACCATAACTAAAACAGCATTCTTTCATCTTTGCAATATTGCTGAAATCTGAACAATCTTAACATTGCCTGATGCTGAAATCTTAATATGCACAGGTTAGATTACTGTAATCCCTTTTCTCTGGTCTACCAAACAAAATCATTATACGTCTCCAACTTGCTAAAAATGATGTGGCCGAGTCCACAGAAATATGGACGGCACAACACATTAAAAAGTTGCAGTTTTCAGGGGAATATTTGTATTCTGGATTTGCATTAGTGACTTAGTGACTAAATAAAAAATAAATAAATTAAAAAAAACAGTTGATCTCCCTCCACAATGTCTCACTTAGTAAAATGCTACAATGTTATTTTAGGGGATTCTCCTGTTTCATAAAAGCAGCAGCAGGGCTCAGCCCATAGGGGGCGGTACTCACGTCTGGATGGCCCTGCAGATCTCCTCGGTGCTCTTGCTGGCTTTGCGCAGGGTGATGGCCAGGTTCTTAGAGCGGTTGACATCCAGTAGGGTCACCTTGTTGGCAGCCTTCTGCGAGGCCTTGGTTTTGGGGCCGGACAGGTCTATGATAGGACCTTGGGCTCTGGTCTTAAAGAGCTCCTCAAATTTCTCCAAGTCCAGCTCCTGCATTCAGAGAGAAGGTTTCCTGTTACGCATACACGGACACAAACACACATGCACATACACATATACACACCTCTGTACGCATACAAACACACAGGCGCAGACATGCATGCACATACACTCAGACAGAAAGACCCGTGCATCCACGCACACTCACAAAAACGACTTACTAAAACTGTAATGCTACATTTGAACAAAGATGTATGCACACAGATGCACCACACCTAATGGTTTGCATGGTAGATGTGATGTGCTGTTTAACGAAGGTGTGGAAGCCATCTCTTACCTCCAGGACTCGCTCATCGTCGATCTCGTTGAACACGGTGCCGTTGATCTGGTTGGGTTTGAGTGCGGTCCAGTTGAACACCGGCAGGCGGAATTTAGTCTTTATCGGCTTCTTAATCCTGATGGCTGCGAATGAACAGCGGCCCAGTCAGTCAGTCAGACTATCACTGAGATCTGAACTCAGGAATATCACTCAAGTAGCTTTTCACATTACTGTAGCTTGTTGAGGTGTATTGTCACTGATGCTGGTGAGAGATCGCTGGTGGCCATCCCACTCAGAACTGGCAAAAGCCACTTGATACTGAGAGAACCTTCTCCCTACCAACAGCTCTCACCTGATAGGCCAACGCTGAGAATGACAGAAGGGGATGTTCCGGGCAGAGGCGGGGCCAGGGGTGGAGGGGGTGGAGCTGGCATGAACTCTCCTGTGTGAAAGGAACGACAATTGCTCTATTTTTAAAGCAGACCATTTAAAGTTTACTCTGGTGTGTGTGTGTATGCCTGTGTATAATATTTATGTGTAGGTGATCTGTTATACAGAATATATGGTCTATTGCACACATTTATACATTGGTTGAAGATCTGAAGATCAAACTAAGCAAAAACATTGAAGTGGTTTGAGAATAAATTGGTCTTTGAAGGGGTCCACATGGGTCTGGCTTTGAGTGGAGTGTCTCTTTCTTCCTCTTGATGTTTTTTCATCGTAGTTTGCAGCTTTATTCCTTGTTGGAAGTGTACCTAATCATCCCTTTATCATCTGTATTCTGTGCACAATCAGTATAATATACTGATCCATTTTCTTCAACGTTTGTTTAGTTCTGCTTGATTAATCTTTCTGTAGGGCCAGGGACTGATTTGTCAGTGCGTGCCAATTGGCTCAATTCTGGGAAATGTCTACCGTCAAGCGTCATTGACTACACGTTTGTAAATGGCGCGACTCAAATTGATTAATTGACTGTTGAAGTAACCTTCCTGACCCAGCTTTGAAAGGAAGAACACCTTGATTTAAAAAAGGTCTCTCTGCAAGAACATCACAGCAGACAGACGCGCTGGAATAACCCCTGACCCACATGCTCTTTCATAATTCAGTGGTCCGACGCCAGGCCGTTTCCCTCTCCGTGTGAACTCTCAGCAGCTGTACAGTCTGAGGAAACTCCCTTTCCCCTTTCCTGTCTGAGATGGCACGGCCCTGCCCCTGAACATCTGCTGTCCTCCACACAAAAGTCCTCGTAACCCCTCCCCCAACTCACAATCACCAATTGCGCCTCTCAGGACACCACTGTGCCACCTGCACTGACTCCAGCAGCACAAAAACGTGTGCTCTGGCCTGCAAAAACCTCTCCTTCACACACCATACACACGCCATTACTACAGCACCATTTCCTCTAGACTTGCATCCTGTTGATCCCTACACAGGTTAACCTGCTCTGCTACAGCTGTGCAGCCATGCAGTACACTGAGAAAAGCAGACACCCTTTGTTGGAAACGTGCGCACACCATTTCATGGCTTTTTTGAAAGGCTCCATTGCTGCCCGCAGTGAAAGGCAGTGAATTTTGTGCAGAATAGTTAAATGTACATAATCCCACAGGGCTGCTGGGTAGCTCACTCAGCTCAGTCAGTATAAGCACCACTTGCAGCCCATGAGTGAGCATCATGGTCTTGATCAAATCCAGTCCGTGCCTGTGGCCAGCAGCCCCGCAGGGCACACAACTCGCTCACCACATCGCCCATGTGAGACAGTATATAACCGCTCAAGCGGTTGTGCTGTCATTGGCTGCTAATGGCTACAGACTAGAGCCCATTGGTGGAAATTGTTAAATAGGAGGAGTTGCTGCAGTTTCAGTGAATGGCAGTTTCCCAACTTTATTTACTGAGAGATTAACTAAACGAATCCGACATTGGAGGTGAATCAGTTCACCAAAAGGATTCGTTCAAAAGGAACGAATCGTTCACGAACGACACACCACTAGTACATAGCTTGTAAATGACAAATTCAGGTGGGATTGGAGATGATAATATTTTTTTCAAGTTTAAAAAAATGTACATAATCCTGTAATATCTAAGGAATGGGTTATGTATCCTCTTTAGAGTGTGGGTATATGTATGGAATTTGACCTTTGGCTGAAATCACAAAGTCAATCCCAGCCTCCAGGTGTCGTTGCGCAGTACCTGTGCTGGAGGGTAAGGGTGGGGGTGGAGGGGGCGGAGGGGGTGGTGGAGGTGGGGGCTCCATGTCTGCAGATGGGTCCGCCTCCCCGAGACCCTCTGGGCCAAACAGCTCCGACCCTCCCGCAGTGACTCCGCCCACAGTCCCGCACATGCCGCTGCCCACCGGGCCCCTGCAGCCCGGGCCCCTGGGCGCGGCCCCCTGCTGCTCCAGCTCCTGCAGCCGCCTCTCCAGGTCGCACCGCTGCTGGAACGCCGCGTCCTTCTCCTTGATCATCCGCCGCAGCGTGTGCACCTGGGTGCTGGTCGACTCGTACGTCTCCTGCTCGGCCACAGGGCGGCGCCGTGGAGAAACCGCAAAAAAGCTTGTGTGAGCCCATTGACATGATAACAAAACTATATAACTATATACAAAACTCTAATAAGCAAGCATTCAACTATTTCTAATAATATATTTTATAAAGGCCACCTGATATAGTATTCATTAATGCTTATTCAAGGGCACATAGTTAATCTGATATGGATCATTAATATTGCTATGCAATGCACAATAGCTTGATACAATACAATAAATATACAATGAATATACAACAGAATATCTAACTGCAACATACAATCTAGTCTATGTTAAACTTTAGTTTAACAGTTGCCCACTCAGTGTTGACACACTGTTGACTGAAAAAGCACACTTAGTGTTGGCCCAAATTATGTGCTGTCTCATCCTACACCCCCTTTAGTGAGATGAGCTTTTTCAGATAAGTACTGTAGAGACCTCTGATTAATCTCCACTCCTGAGAGCCTCTGATTGGTCTGTACCCCGACGCGCCCTTTGACCCCACCTTTATAACTGCTAGGTCCTTGTCTTTCTGTAGGAGCTGCTTCTCCAGCTCGGCCACCTTCATCATGGTCTCATTTTCCACGTCCAACAGCTTCTCCGTCACCTGCCATGGAGATCAGGAAGTTCACAGAGAGCCAAGGAGGGAGGGAGCGAGGGAGGGATGGAGAGGCCAGAGGACAGTAGAGGATAGGCTGAGAGGCTGGATGAAAGACAAAACAAATGGCAGAGACTAGAAAAAGAAAACAGGAAGAGCGAGAGAGGGAGGATCGATCCCACAGACAGATACGCAACCATCTATTTCAGCTCCACTCCCTTTTCTCTTGCCCTCTCTCTCCCTTTCTCACTCTCTCACTCCATGCTTCCATCAGCAACAGTATGAAGAAATGGAAAGTCCCAGTAGCATGACACAGCAAACAAGACAGACAATCCAAGCTTTTCGCTTTCTGGATTTTGGGAGAGGCTAGAAATGCCACAAGGCTTTTTAGGCGACCCTGCCGTCTCACTCCCTCGTAATTCCTGAGCACTGACACCAAAAGGCCTGTTTTTGTCCGATCATGCACTGGTGGCACGTGTCGTAGCGACCTTTTCACTACGGTGTTCCAGCGGAATGCAGCAGTGCAGCGTGGGCCGCAGGAGGACTGGACTGCGTAAAAGAGCAGGAGGGGCAAGAATCAAACGCATTGTTTATCCCCAGCCGTGCTGGAGTACTGCTGGAGGAATGGTTGACACGGCGGCTGACCCTGACGGTGAAATGTGTGCTTCATGCCAACACCACATGATCAGCACTTAATTAATATATTAAAGCACCTTATATAGGTTATATATCACTAACATATCACTGTGGCTTGCTGCCTGTATCTCACTGTAGGCCATAAATGAGTTGATTTTAATTTGAAAAAGGGGAAGCTGGGATACAGCTTGACTGCCTGAGGCCTTGGGTAGTGATGAATCAGGAATGCTAATTATCACAATTTGTCTTGTGCTATGAAGTTACCTCCAAAAAGTAAAAAAACGAATACAAGGAAAATCCCAAGCACTAACATTAAACCATGCTCTGAAATGTATCCCAAATAAAGCCTTAGTGTTGGCCCAAATTATGCGCTGTCTCATCCTACACCCCCTTTAGTGAGATGAGCTTTTTCAGATAACTACTGTAGAGACCTCTGATTGATCTCCACTCCTGAGAGCCTCTGATTGGTCTGTACCCCGACGCGCCCTTTGACCCCACCTTTATGACTACCAGGTCCTTGTCACAGTCGTGAGTGACATCGGTTATCTTACATGAGACAGATGGTCCTCCAGCTCCTCCACCTTCTCCAGGGCCACGTTCTTGGTCTCTGCGTCCTCCAGCAGCCCCCCGACGTCGAACACGTTGTCCAGGTACGCCTGGATCTGCACTGAGAGCTTATCACTCTCAGTGTGTCTGGACTTCTGCAGGGGAGGAGACACACTCAAAACTCAGCATTGCTTTATTATTCATCCAATTAAGTACTACAGTGAAACCCACATGATTGGCTTGATTAGTGTTGGTCTAGAAAGAACAGACGCACTTCAGTGATAAAAATGTTGGTTTGATTTGCATTCTATAATGGAGATGTATTTTACAGTTTTACAGAGTTGCATTGATAAAAGTGAAGATGTATTTCACAACCTTTTCAAACTCTACCTTAGTCCTCCCTCCTGATTTCCCCCGCCCCCCTTTCTGATATCCCTATCCTCCTTGTCTAAACCCAAAAAAAAAAAAAAAGAAAGAATTTTGCACTTATGATGACTATATGTTTAGAACAGCATTTCATGTGTATTTTCCTAGTTATGGATTTGACTTCTGGAAGAACCTATGCACTTGTAAGTCGCTTTGGATTAAAAGCGTCTGCCAAATGACTAAAATGTAAATGTAAATTAGTACATTGTTATAGACATGACATTATTACGGTATTGGGTGAAGCTGTACATGAACGACGCACCTCCAGGAAGTCGTCCAGCCCCAGCTTGGTGAACTCATACTGCAGGTGGACGCGGAAGTTCATGTCCTCCACCGAGTGGACCACGATGTTGATGAACTGCATGCAGGCCACCTGGGGACACAGGGCACACACATGAGGGTTCGAGCGCTCCCCAAACTAACGTCCAAATCCACCCAGATCCCAGGTCCCCTCACCATGAAATCGATGTTTCCATCTTCGCTGCGGAAGTACTCCATCAGTTTCTCAAAGCGATACTTCTCCTTGCACACCTGAGAGAGGACACCAGTGAGACAGCAACATCACGGCCAGCACTGGAAAGCTGTGTAGAGACGCAGCTAGGCATGAAGCTTAGATTTCTCTACCATCACACTTACACAATGTACATCCCAACATTTTTGCTTCTGCGGTACACTTTCTAAATTTACATAAACTCATGGCACACCGCTCTCAAAAGTGAGTAACAAACTGATGTTGATGTAACGTGTCAACAGTTCTTTTGGGGTTTTAGTTAAGCAATATGCATTTTATTTACCTTTGCTGAATGGGATTTTTGAATTCATTTGAACAACGGCACACCGGTTAGGGAAACACTGCTGTGAGACACTGAGCTGCAAATGGCTGCCTGACTAGCTGAGAGGATAATGGTGTGGCAGGCATCTGTGGTACTACCACTGTGTGGCACTGCAGGGCATTGGAGCCTGTGCTGACTAGTGCTCAGTAAAATCAGCCTCTGGACTCTTCTGTGTGTTTCTCTATGTCACAAACTAAAATAAATTACAGACCAGCACTATATTACACAGGGAAGGCATGAGAAAAGAGAGAACGTTTCATTTCCCATTTATTTTATTTTCATTTTCTCGCCGTATTTAGAATGGAAAATCACAGTCATATCGCTGGTGCCTCCTCTGTACGGCACACATCCTGTGGCATGCACAGTCACCATGCCAATGGACCACCTCTCAGAGTTGTAGTCAAGCAAAAAGGAGGATACCTTTTGCACAGTAAATTATATCCAATATTTAAACGATATAAATGCGTGGAAGTTTACATTTGAGTATTGAAGCCTAAACCAGCAAGGCTATGTTTTGTATTATTATCTATTTTGAGTAAGTGTTTGACTTGTTCTTGCAGGTGTGAGGCTAAGGATTCTGGGCCCCATGAAACCATCTCATTGGTCCCCAACACCCCCCCAGGGCACCACAATCATGCACAATTACAGCACAATTACAGTGGCCTTGTTAGTCATATGCCATAGGGAGCCCCGTGTTCTTGTCAGACAGTAGATCTACACTGAGTGTGCAACTTCTCAGAAAGACTTGATTACTGTCTGAGTTTCCCAGTGTGTAATCCAACGGAGCCTGAAATTACCAGCGGCCCACAATTCCCCCTCCAAGAAGCAAAGATACTATTCGCGACACAGCTTGTTCCTAATTATGGGAATTCATGGGAACAGAGAAAAATGAAAATAAGGAGGGAGACCGAGCCAGCTTTAGCCAGACTCCCACACACTGAGGATAGAGAGGGAGAGAAAGAGAGGGAGGGAGAGAGGGAGAGAGAGAGACAGAGGGAAAGAGGGAAAGAATAAACAAACCATTTTCTACACAAAAACAAAAAGCAGTTCAGGCTCCGAGTAGCCATTTTTTCTTGAGGGTAGAAAACACAATGTCCCATATTGTTCATCAAAAAAGCACCTAATTTTCCACAGGGAATTCTGCATTTTGACTCCATATTTCAATCCCAGCCGAGCTGGCAATATGAAGATGACACATTCAACAACTATGCCTCTGCTTACCAATGTGCTATATTTATGTTTGTGGGAAAGGCACTCTTTCCACAAAGTACCATATAAGAGTTGTGTAAATTATTTCTACAGTACATGCAAAATTAATCTTCTTAAGGGAACAGAGCAGATTCCCTAGATTCCCCCCAAGATGGAGTGCCTTGGTTTTCTTGACTGTCTTTGGTCATGCTTCCTACGTGTAAAGTTAAACCAGGCTTAACAGCGGAGATTGACCAGGCTCACAGTCAAGCCGGGCTCACAGTAACAATGATGGGGAGGTAAGCCAATATCATAGTTAAGTGTGGAGTTAAGCCCGGAGTTTATAACATTGGTCTGAAGTCAAATTCCCACACACTGGGGATAGAGAGAAAGAGAAAAATAAAATAAACAGCCATTTCCTGCACAAAAACAAAAACCAGCCCAGGCTCAAGATGTTTTCCTGAGAGAAGAAATAGCACAATGTCCTGTATTATACATCAAAAAAATGTACTGTTGAGCCAGGTTCCCAGTAACAAAGATGTTGGGAAGTTAAGCCAGGCTAAACAGTTAAGCTTTACCTCTTTGAAGTTGTCGAAGGCCAACAGGATAATCTCGTGCCCCCCCCTCACTAGGCACACAGCAGCCAGCAGCTCCAGAACCAGCGCCTTAGTTCTGAAAGCAGAGGTACGGACATGAGGAGTCCCTACATTAACAGGGCACATATACACAGGGACACAGCAAGAAGAAACACCTCAACTACCAATCAGCTTCAATCTTCTGTTTCATCATTTTTGCTGAATAATAAAAAATACCAATCAGCTGTTTACCAACTCTTTACCAACATCTGCCTTTGTCCAAATAAGCTAAACAGTAGTAAGAACACAGTCAATAAGGGCTTATAGAGGTCTTGAACCTCAGACTGCCCTTACCCAAAACAGGAAGGGTGTTGAACTGGGTTTTAAACTGGTTGTTGTACAGGAATCTCTACTCAAGAACCCTAGCTTGCAAAGATAGTAGCCGTATAGTGGCATTTACTTTTGTTTTTGTTTACTATACCAATTGTTGGTTTGTTTTAATACTATGGCAGGTTCAATTCTGTTATTCCAACTTTAAGCCACAATCAAACAGTTCAGTCCAATTATTTTGGTATTGCAGGATTCTATCCCCTTACCTGGAGCTTTTATTGTTCAAACTCAGAGCGATTTCATTGACCGCATGAGCATGTGACATGACCATGTTGAAGCCGTACTGCAAGGGTAGAAAGGAGAAGACGTTACAATAGATCCCAAGACTAACAAACACTTCTTTCTGCTTATTCCTTCCTTTCTCTCCTATTTTGGAGTCCACTCATAGCGACCTCCAGTTGATTTTGGGGAGCAAAACACAAGCACGTACTCTCCCCCGAACCACGTGAGGTCACTGCCGCTATTTTTCATACTCCGGTAGATAAGTCAGTGGGGGGCGGGGGGCGTGGGGCCCATCCATGCCCTGGCACAGTGCTGTGACAGGATGAGCCACCCAGCATTCCTGACATGCACTTTTTATAAATACATGATTGTGGGAAACCCAAGATTAACTTAAGTAAAAAAGCTGGCTGACATATAGCTGTCATTTCAATACAGTAAATTATTATATATTTCACCAGAATACCAGTTTCTAGGCTTGATGTAACTGAAGGTACTCTCTACAAACTACAACCAGCTAGTTGTTTTTAAGAGAAGAAAAATGACTGGAAACGACTGTTATTGTAATACCATTTTATCACACTAGAGGGAGTCGCATGAGAATGGACAGTTCTTGCGCATTTGATTTACAGCCATAAGGCTGCGGTTGGGGTGGATACCTGATAGTTCATTACAGCGCGCAGACACATGATGCAGACATGCACGTCATCCTTCTGGCTGACCAGACGAGAGTTCTTGATGGTTTTGCTACTGGTTAAAGTGTTATAGCTGGAACAAGAGCACAACATATGATAATAATCAGACGGTGACCACTATTTTTTGCCACTGATTGCATGGGGAGTTGACAATGAAAATGAAAAATAGGGAAATGATTGAGAAACCTCTGAATTGCAAGTGAACACATTGATTTTCAGTCAGTGGAACTCTAATGATGACATATGGGGCACTTGATAAATCAAAATAACACAGAACTCTTGACTTGAGTTGGACCTGGATTGTAAAATGAAGAATCTGAACTTCATTCTGAACCGTGATTAATTAACTGCTTGAGGTGACATTTATTCACCACTCACAGAAGCTTAAGCCAGGCGGTTACAGAACTTCTAACCCTTTCAGGTGCACGATCACAAATATATGATTATAATGAAAATATCTTAACATCATATCTTAACTGAACATTCTAATGCTGATGTAACAATAAATAGCCTAAATTAAATGCATAAATAAATAAAGAAATAAATTTAAAAATTCCAAAAAACATTCAAACCGTTAAAAGGGAACATTTACCTATATTTCCACTGTAACTACTTGTGAATATGAATGCCACAACATTTCCTCAAGTGATATTATATCTCCATTACATTACATTCATTTAGCAAGAGTGATTTAAAAAGCAAAATAAAAAAATCTACATGCGTTATATTATATTACATGGTCATGTAAATTATTATATTGTCATATAATGATACATATTCTCTGAACGTGCTGGTTACAGAGCAGAGATTGCGGCTATGAAGACCATGACCAGAGCAATGAGGTGACAGAAAGTGCCGGAATGGTTCAAAGCCTTTCTCTGGGTGAGCATGTGCACAGAGGAACAGCGTGTCAGAGACGTGGTCACTGAGACACAGAGGAACAGCGTGTCAGAGACGCGGTCACTGAGACACAGAGGAACAGCGTGTCAGAGACGCGGTCACTGAGACACAGAGGAACAGCGTGTCAGAGACGCGGTCACTGAGACACAGAGGAACAGCGTGTCAGAGACGCGGTCACTGAGACACAGAGGAACAGCGTGTCAGAGACGCGGTCACTGAGACACAGAGGAACAGCGTGTCAGAGACGCGGTCACTGAGACACAGAGGAACAGCGTGTCAGAGACGCGGTCACTGAGACACAGAGGAACAGCGTGTCAGAGACGCGGTCACTGAGACACAGAGGAACAGCGTGTCAGAGACGCGGTCACTGAGACACAGAGGAACAGCGTGTCAGAGACGCGGTCACTGAGACACAGAGGAACAGCGTGTCAGAGATGTGGTTACTGAGATGCGCTCGGGGGACGACCGCACACGCTCACACAGGGGGCTGGTGCCTGGGTCCTGATCCCTGAGGCCCCCCCACTCACAGCTGCTCTCCGTCTGTCTGCTGTTCATCTCTCACACAGTCTGTGTCTGGCTGGTCTGTACAGCAGGGGCCCCTAACCCTGGGTCTCCTAACCTGCTCCTGGAGAACCAGAGGGCCTCCTGCTTTATTTGTTTTTACCTTGAACATAGCAACTAATTTAGTCCCAAGAAATGAGGTGAATTAGTGTATCGATACAGTGCTGATTATGGCCCATAGCTTTGCAGGTCCAGTATTTGAGCCACTGTCGTGCAGACTTCTGAGCCCCAGCAGGCCTGGCTATGAGTGCTCCAGCACGTTGGATTTGAAATGAAATGATGATTATGAGGTTGAAGCGCAGACTGTCAGCTTTAATTTCAGGCATTCACATTCGTATCGGGTGATCCATGTAGGAATTACAGCCCTTTTTATACACAGGCAGTAATTCCTACACAGATCACCCAATATGGATGTAAATGCCCTCAAATTAAAACTGACAGCCTGCACTTTAACCTCATAATTGTTGTTTTATTTCAGATCCAATGTGCTGGAGTACAGAAGGCAAAAAATGTGTCACTGTCTCAATTCTTTTGCATTTAACTGCATGGTTCTACATAGCCTTACAAATGGCTTGCACACGTTTCAGTTTACTGGAAAATAAATCCCAGATTTACATCTTCACCTGCTGGTTTTAGAACATGGTTGCTCTCTTTGGTGGTATATTTAACAAAAAAAAAGTATTTAATGTATTATATAGATCCATTTGTTTGCTCATATAGGTACATCATAGCAGACATATTGAGTTGCAGGGTCACTGCCGGTACTTAATAGGCATTATAATAGTACTATTGTGCCCTTGAAGACCTATTGCACTTTCATTTGTTACTTGATTAAATCATTACAGATAAAAGCAACTGCTAAATTTCTGTAAAGTATTAGCTCTATTACATTACTGCATATGCAGTACTGGCAGAGGGAACCTTCTGCCAATATCTGGTTTATCCATTACTGGCACCTCACCTCTCTGACAGTTGGCAGGTTTCACCCTTAGATGCTTCTGAACTGATCACATAGGTGCCCAAGTTGGCCATTTAAAAAATAAATATGGCCGCCACCAGAAGTCTGGTCTGAAGGCAGCAGGACCATGACTTGGACCTGCCTACCCAACTTCTGGATCCTCCTGAAACTCCAGTAGCACAAGGGGTGGGGCTGTTAGGGGGTCGGGGGCAGAAGCGCAGAGCCAGCAGGGGGCAGCGGTACGTACCGGAGGGCAGACTGACGTGCAGACTGAGCCAGAGCGCTGATAAAAGGCTGCCCGGTGCACTGGTGCAGATCCTCGATGGACCTGCTCCACGACTTAGCCTTGTCCAGCACCCCCTCCTCCCCACTCTCCATCCCCTCAAAATCCAACCTGCGCCAGCAGACAGATACAGGGGGACAGGCGGGACAGGGGCAGGGGAGAGGCAGGTTAGCAGCAGCACAGGGGTCGGGGACCCGGGGCGCAGGTTTAGCATCGTACAACGCGGTTCAGCTGGGCTCAGGGAAGGGCAGCACAAACTGGCACACAGCAGCAAAGGGCAAAGCCACAAAGCAAACAGCACAACCGCCAAGCACGCTGGCAGGCACACAAGCACATCCAGGGGTGCTACTGTACGTTACGCTTATTAACAGCACACAGTGTGGGGTCGAATGGGAGCTTCTCACCGTGTGTTGCTGTGGCAACACTTAATTTTTTTAAACTTCTGTTTAACCAGTTCTGAACCAAATGGGGAATCAAATAATAGGGAATACAATGGATTGTGTAGGCAACCACAGCAGAGCCAGTTTTTGGGGGAATTTGACCTGGGAAGTTAACACTCCCCACTCTTTTGAAAAGCGCCATAGACACCCGCAGTTTAATTCAAAGCTCAGTTATGCTGGCTCAGCATCCCATTCAGGGGCCTGTATCATGAAGCTGGGTTAGTGAGTTAGCTGGATAACTGCACTGAATAAAACACAGAGCAGCTCTTTTTCCTACAGTCCACGTTCCAGATTAGGGAGGGTTCTAGGTTTTACTCGGTGCAGTCATCCAGCTAATCCTGCTTCATGATACAGTCCACTGATCTGAGGTTTAAGAGATTGGTGCCTCTGACAGGTTACGACAGTTCATAGATCATTTGCTCGTTTGGGTCCTTAAGGTTTTTGAGCATCGCCATGGAGACGGCTGAGACTCACATGACGGCACACTGGGCGAAGGAAAGGTACTCCACCAGGATGTCCAGCCCTCTGTTCTCGTCATTGAGGAATTCCCGAACCCAGCTAGGAAGAGAGGAGAAAAGGGAGGAGAGAGGTTACGGGCAGAAATGGGGCAGGGGCAGTGGAGGCTGGACTGCAGTCACACAGGAGGCACAGGGGAATATTAGTCACAGGAACATTTTTCCACAAAAGTCTTCCACAATGAGCTGCTCCAATATGGATTAGTTTGCCAGAGCATGGAGTGAAATCAGAGATCCTTGGGGTGTTCAAGACCAGGTTTGACACATTTCACCAAGCACTAAGACTTTATTAGTTTAATTAAGTGTCTCAGTATTGTACTGAAACCAAAACCTGCACCCACATCAGCCATTTTCTGATAAGCCTGGACACCCTAGCTCTAGGCAACAGTAAAGATTCCCAGATCAGGGCTGCCCAATCCTATTCCCGGAGATCTACCTTCCTGTAGGCTTCCATTTCAACCCTGATTTGGCACACTTGATTCTCCTAATTAGCATAGGATCAGGCAGCCCAATTGGCCCAGATAGACTGCTCTTGTCTTCAAACATTCTTATTTGTAGTTATGAGGGGACACCTGGGTATTGAAGTTCTCTGGGAGCTGGCAGAGCTTGTAGTTTCCAGCAAAAAGTATTATACAATGAACAATGAGTCATCAGTTTGGAGCAACATGGAGATATCAAATATGTGGAATGGTGTGGCAAATGAATGCACTGGGTTTCACCGTAGTCATATACCCCATGGTCTGGAGTAAAATCATGCTGGTGGTGACTGTGGCCATAAATGGCAGGACACCCTCACCCTGGTAGGGAGAGTATCAGTCAACTGATCACCAAGTCTGCACCCCTCAAGCCATGCATGAGGCATCCTCCCACAGCGATGACCACACAGCACAGCGGATGAACCGTTAAGTGAAACGCCTTGGGCCGGTGAGAGTTTTTTTGCATTCATTCCAATTTCAATCACTATGGTAACAGGATATACCATTTAAAAGCATTAAAACTCACGGCCTATATAACCTATTTTAAGATGCCATTGCTTTAGCGACAACAGTTCCTTATTTTGTAACATGGGGGTGGTAAAACAAGTGTGGGGGGACCTCACCTCTGCACATATTATAAGAACAGAAGAATAAGGTAATGTCAGTGTCCTTTTCACAACAAGTGTCCAGCGGACCAAATGCATAATAGCTTCTCATTCTAAAAATGTGCTTACTCTGAGAAACATTGATAGAATGTCCATTGTTTACTCATAACTTCTCTGGAGGAATTATCATTGTTGTCCGTTTCACAAAGTACAACCGTCACTGACCAATATTTGTAACGAGTTGCAGAGAAAATGTGTTACCCCCACCTGTGTGTAAGAAAATTCAGTTTAACTTCAGCTCATCAAAGAACCAACTACGGGCATGTTATTGAAGTGACGACTAAAAGGCTTTTTAGTTAATGGCATTACATTTCCCACCAATGTATAATTTGTTAGGCTTACAAAAAACAATACATAAAATACAAAAGTTGGTCATTCTGACTCTTGGAAAGCAAACCCCAAAGGGTTATCTTTCAGAAGTGAATCCTTTCAGGATTAGCCTGTAGTCAAAAGGGTTTAAGAATAGTAACTATTTTATTTTGGGTATGTAATTTTTAAGCTTGTGTCAAGAAAAGACGCGATACTTAACGGGTTAATCAGAGGTTCATATTACATGTCTCGATTTTCTGCTTCCAGTAAAATTAAACTGTGAAGAAGCTGGCCTTCTCTCTGTTAGCTTACTCAGGTCTGTTCTTGGGACGGGTCAGCTGGGCTTTTTTGAGCAGGCTTTCTTAATTCTACAAAGCCTCCCACAAGTGTTCCCACTGGACTCCAAAAATGGCTTGGCAAGGCCGAGGCGGAAAGCCATACTTTTCTAGCGCCGAGCTCAAGTTCTTTGAAATGAATTCCAGGCAGAGAAATCCCAGTCTTAAGGAGAGTGAGAGGAGAGAGCAGGAGGTAAGATACACAAAAACAGTGAATGCTCTGTTCCCCTGCTTCTTTTAATCATAACCTGGTCTGAAACGCCAAAGTGCTACGTGCTCTCAGTCACCTTCCTGATCCTGACTCAATCAGAGATTCCCACAGTTCTGTGCTTGTAGGAGATACCGGTCAGTTCTGAGCCAAGTTAGATCAGGAAAGAAGAGACATTGACTTTTGATTTCCTTTTATTGAAAACACAATTCCACAGTCTCCATGGAGAGAGAGAGAGAGAGAGAGAGAGGGAGAGGAGGAAGACAGGAGTAAAATAGCACAAACAAAAGGAGAGAAACAAAGTAGGGAGGTGAATAGAGAAATGAAACAACTGAAAGAATGGAAGAGAACCGTGCAGAATCAGGGGCAGGGGAACTGGAAGGGGGCTCTCTTGATCATCGGTTTCCTGTCTGACACCCCCTGCGCCCCCCCCTCCACCTCCTACCCATATCCCCCCCCCCCCTTTTCCTGTCTGACCAGATGCTATTTTGGGTTCTCTTGGCAAACCCAGGAATAACAAATCACAAAGGGTCACAATTTGGACACTCATACAGTAAACAGTTATCTGGCCAAAAACTTCATTTTAACCCCAGAATGCACCGGAAAAACGAGACCTAAGACATTCTATTCCCGAGTGATTGTGCAGGGAATACCTCGAGGTGACCTCAAAGATGCCACTGAAGCAGAATGCAGGGTGTAATTCTGAAACGGTCCTCCTATGAATAAAGATTGATCAGGGGCACCAGGAAAGGAAAGGTAAAGATAGCAGATGAGGGGTCTCCTGTGCGGCACATTCCAGAATTTCATCCTAAACCGCGTCAAAGCCTACTGCGGTCCTGGACTCCTTCAGGCCCATGCCTAATTAGCCACGGTTTCACCAGATTAAATTGTGATGAAATGTACAACAAACCTTTTAGCATTAACATTAATTATTATAATAGTTTTCTTACTGTACGCTTTGGCAGGGTTTTAATGCACAGTCTCATTTTTTTCTCTACAGTTCATTCAGAAATTCATTCAGTTTGCCCTGCGGTTACTGCAACTGTTCCTATGATGTCATTTACTGTTTTGTCTCCTTATTGTCCTGTTTCTCTTGTAGCCTTTCTTTTGTGAAGTATTTTATTGTTATACCAATCCAGGGAACAGTTGGAAATTATCTTTTAATCCAAAACTGTTGCGATGCATCGTATTTCACATTTTGCCATTTACTGTGTTAAATAGTGTGTAGTCCCTGGCAAACATGAAATAAAGTCTCAGTCAGTAGGGTGCAGGGAAAAGACAGCGGACCTTAATGGCATTACATGAAGCAAAGGAGATGGACAAGGAGACAAATGAATACAGTGAGGGAGTGCAGTTGAGGACTGGGCCGGGGGGGGATGCTGAAACAGCACATTGCTCGGGGCGTGTGTTTGAGCGTGTTTGTGCGGCTGATACACTGGCTCCATTGTGGAGGCAGCCGAGTTTCCTGCCTCCACCGTTGTGCGCCCGGCCAAGCTTCCTGCCCACCGCTACGGCATAGGAAGTGGGTGGGAGAGCGGCAGCGGCAGAGATCCTGGACACCGGGAGCCGCTATGGGGCCGCGGTTTCAGGAAAGGGCACAAAAACCTGCGTCTCGTGTTAGGAGGTGGGGGGTGATAACACACACAGTACAGTTCCATGGGTTTACTCTACACCCACCCTCCCTGCCTAACGACACAGCCTCCCAATCCTGTCATAAGCCGGCCTCGGATTTCAGCAACGTCACCATGGGCAACATTTTCTTGCACTTTCCTTACAGTTGTCAGCTTGGATCATACCTGTGTCGTAACCGACGGACCCAGAGTCATAGTCGCTTCCTCTTAACCACAGGAGTATAGAAAGGTCTGGAAACCAGCTCTAAATTCTGAACAGATGTGGATGGAAGAGAGTCATACAGCCTTTTCAGGTGGTTGTCTTCTGGGCCGTTACTCAGATGTTAAACTAGGTCAGTAGTTCCCAACCCTGTTCCTGGAGCTCTACTGTCCTGTATTCAAAACCTGTAATCGGTTTTCATTCAAACCCTAATAAAGCACACTTCATTCTTGAGCTGCTAATTAGTAGAATCAGGTGCGTCAAATTAGGGTTGAAATGAAAACCTACAGGATCTCCCAGAACGGGTTGGGAACCGCTGACATAAAGTAGGTGAAAAGGTATGAAGTTTGATTACATGCTGTTAAGGCCACCATAACAAACTAAGGTTGACGTAAGCCAAGCGTACACTTCACAACTTTTAAAACCTTTTCTAAATCCTGTCCAAGATGAGCAGCTCACATCGCACAACGATTTTCTCATGCCTGCAAAATTAATCAGGAATTTATCTGGACAGTAGTCGTGTAGTGTGAGCTCAGCTTTAGCTACATGCAAAACCCAGACAGGCACCTGGAGCTGCCTGATTGGACAAGACAGTGCATTACCCAATGTGATTGGTCCTCAGGGAAATCTCCAGTTCCCGTAGAACTTTGGTGGACTCCTGAACACGCCGACGGAACTTCTGAATGTGGAAAAGGAAGAGACTGATGAAAAAGAATGTGGGAAAAAGGGAAACTAGGCACTCTATTATCAAAAAATACAGGTAACTTTGCCAGAGCAAATACACATGTTGTAAATAACTGGATAGTTAAGTTTGGTCACTTTTGCTTTGTTGTTTGTTTATTTGTTGTTTAAATATACATATTTTTTAAAATAGGCCCTGGTCCTTATCTTTGTTGTACGGGTAGCAATTGAAATTATACTTCCCTCTAGGGTCTTTCAGCGCACTTATCCCTGGTTATGGGTATGCACTTTGTTGTACGTCGCTCTGGATAAGAGCGTCTGCCAAATGCCAATAATGTAATGTAATGTAACTGCATTCAGGGGAAGAGTTCGGCTGAATTACCGGCGGTATAAATTCCAAACTCAGTTGGCATTCCTCCACAAAGTTTAGAACTGGACTGCAAATTGTCCATCTTTTATTCCATTTTACATTGAATGAACACCTACAGCATGATATCTGGATCTTATATTTGAATGCAAATATTCATATTCTTATGAATGCAAATGTCCACCATCCCCTTAACACAGAGAAAGCCAACTCGCTGTCTTTTGTCCAGATGCTCACCTTTCGAGTGACTGTGGGGTCCACATACCCTCTTAATTTCTGGATGTAGGTGTGCGGGGGGTTCTTCACCTGAAACCGCTCCTAAAACACACACGCACACACAGATATTAATATTAAGGACTAATCTATACATCTATACACAGGGATGACTTCTCCTCTTTTTTGGAGAAGTTAAAGAACTTGTATAACTTCTAAGAACTTGATCTTTTTAATGGTTTTGTCCATTCTTCTGCATGGCCTTGTATGTTCTGACATCCTCAGATCTGGCTGACACTCAGTGAAGCCATTTTTATCTAGGTGACAGTTCTGCAAGTAGTTTCCCGGTAGTAAGGCTGCTACAGGATTACTACAGTGTGGGCGTGCAGAACAACACCTGGTCACAGATCAGGTCCCACTTCTTCTCACTGTCGTACTGGCGCAGGAGCCGGGCTTTGTCAGGGGGCAGGTTCATGGAGTTCTGCAAAGGAGATGGGAGGAAAATTAGGATCTTTGTTCAGGCAGCCTGGTGGAGTAGGACTCACTAGTTTGCTATGGTGGCCAAGCCTTACAGGATGTCTGTCAGAAAGGGCAAGGCTCCAGGCAGGGATGTGGTTCCTCAGCCCTAACCTCCACCCCCCAACCCCCACCAAAATGCACACGATTCCCTTTCCTGAAGCTTGGGTGGCAACCGATGACCTCACTTCCTGTACAGATTTCTGGCTTCCTGCCAAGTGAGATAATTGTGCACCTCTGCCTCTCCCTCCTGTTAGACTGAGGACTCGAGCTCTTGCATCTGCCGTTGTAAACCACAGCTACAGGAAATATTGTGGTTCGGCTGAAAACTTTGGAATATATATTACTGTAATTATGTACACTGTGTGTGCGGTATATCTAGTCATGCCTGTCTTGCTATTCTTGTTTGCACATGAGGGTCACAACAGAACTGAACAATTTACTTTTGTGTCTTTATCCTCAATAGTTTTTTTGAGTATATTTTGTTAACACACTAATAAAATATTGACCCTTTTATGATGCTCTCTGTATATTTTCTCAAACTAAAAGTAATTTCCTTAAACCAATTTAAATAACCAGAAAGGAGGGTTGGGACTGAGAAATGTGGATGCTAAGAGGCCTCTGAGTGGCCTCTCGTCCCACCCCAATTACAGCAATGAACCATTAAATTTTGCTCTTTAGTCACAACCCAGTCGGTTATTCCTAAACCACACAGGAAGACCAAGATTGTTTTCAAAACCACAGAGACCTACAACCAACACAGTTATGGGAAGATGGCACTTGCCAACACATGGAATTACAGGAGGAATGTAATGGCTACAAATTGCCCGTAATTTCTCAGCCTGCACCCCTCCTCACTCTCTCATTCTCGCCTCTACTCACCACCCACCCATCACCCTTATCCCCCATTACCTCCACACCCTCCACTGACATTCTACTGGCCCACCCAATCCTGTTTAGATTTAATATTTAGATATTAAACTTAACCAGTATCAACAAAAGGTATAACAAAGGTTTTTTTTTTTCCTTTGAAGAAGTGTTGCTATAATAAGCTGCTGGCTGTCTTTTAGATAGTTGCTAAAGCGGTGGCTCAAAGAAAACAGTATGTCCTTCGTAATTTCGGCTGTAATTTCGGCACGTGGGCTTGGCGTCATGGTGGTGACGTCCGCTAGGCACGAGAACCTTTCTTCTGGGACCCACCCCTGTTTGGAAATGTCAGAACCTCCAGGAAACTGCCAACGCCCTGCTCGCCATGGTTTTCACCAATTATAGCGCAGAGCGTGGAGCTGCAGCTGGTTTTAAAAAGCAACTCATCGACAATATGACTGACAGCACAAAGTCGGACAGTACTGTGTACTGTACAGTGGCTTCAGAAAGTATTCACTCAAAACTTCTGGTTTGATACCCTTTCCCTGATCTATGCCTCAGCACAATTTCATCACAGAGGTCTACAGAGATTTCCTTGGACTTTGTGGCTTGGTGGCTTTTGCAGTGTGAATTCTGGGACCAATCAATTCCACAGGCCACAGGTGGACAATCAAGTTGTAGACACATCTCAAGGATAATAAAAACAAACAGGATGCACCTGAACACAATTTAGAGTGACACAGCAAAGGGTCTGAACACCTACGTAAATTAGAGATTTCAGTTTTTAATTTATAAAAAAATAGCAAAATATGATTAAAACAGGTTATTGAGTGTAGATTGATGGCCAAAAATGAAAATATCCATTAAAATAATAATGAAATCAATAAAGTATGCAAAAAGTGAAGGAGTCTGAATACTTTCTGAAGCCACTGTATGGCCCTGCTCTGCATCAGGAAGGCTCAGGTCTGCATCAGAGAACAGGCCAAGCCAATTCCCATTTTAAAGGGGAAATGAGTCTCCATTTCACAGCACGGAAATGGAAAAGCAGGGAACAGAGCTAAATTCCTAGTAGCAAATCAACAGTAACAGAATTCAAATGAGTCCAATCGGGACCACATGTACACTTTCAGTTGATTTTGCACCTGGAATTTTTGAATAAGTAATTTTTTTTACTTTTACTAAAAGACACCCAAACCTCAACAGATACAGTATAAACTGTCACCCAAATGTGAAATAGCATTTCAGGCTGCACAACCTCTGAGCCCTGCAAACCACCGCAATGTTGCTTAAGCTCCTTGTTGTTACTTTATAGGGCCTGAGCAATGGCAAAACGTCTGGCCACTACTTGCCTACATTAGGGAGTATCCCAATTTAGTACCTACAGATAAGGCGTGTCGTCTACTGCACTGCTTTTGACATTGTGGAGTGCTTATTTTCTGAATTAAAGTTCAATCAAGAAGAACAGAACTGCACATGCCAGTCGAGACTAAATGGACTGGCTATACTTTCTATCAAGCTCGGGAGCTAAACTGAAAT
The DNA here is from genome assembly GCF_963514075.1 of Conger conger. NCBI lineage: Eukaryota > Metazoa > Chordata > Actinopteri > Anguilliformes > Congridae > Conger > Conger conger. Next base: position 27,488,206 of record NC_083773.1, on the reverse strand, counting down.
GTGATGGGCCACCATGCCAGCTCTTGCTGTGCATCTCAACAATTGTGCTTTTGATTTAATAGTAAATGCTGTGCCAGTTCAGTTAAGGACCGTAATCCACATGCACGTTTGAAAGCGCCGGATTGTTTTCAGGCTCCAAGAACTGTAAGTAGGGTGAGAGTGCGCTGAGTGATCTCAGCTGTGAAACAGGCTGGTTGAATCATTTCGATTGTGAAAATTGGATAAGAAATGGCATGTAGGCCAATGGGGATTTGTTTTGTAATGATCCCCACATTATATATATTTTGAGCATTATGCGTTTTTTAAAAATCACGTTGGACTTGTCGATTTGGGGATACTGACTGTGTACATTGCTCTCTGTTGCTTTTGAAGAGTGTGATTGGCCGTTTCACTTATAATGTGACTATTAGCAAGCTAGTACGGTTAAACTTAGTGCAGGTTTTGGCTGATACCTACCAAGCAATATGTGTGCCAAGCAAACTCCTAGCCCAGTGATCAAGTTGGGGAATCTGTAAATTGATAGCATAGTCCAAGCATTGTATTCATAGCCTGCTAGCCTACCACAATCTGAGCCACCATGCCAAACCACGCCTCTTTTCTTGGTTTTTGGCTCTGATGTATTGTGCTGTATAGACCTTAGCAAGCTTCTGTATAGGTATAGGCCTAGCTAATCTTGTTGTTTGTTCTGTTTACGTCTGTTCCTAATAGTATAACCCGTATAACCAAACAGTAAAATATAACAGTAAAAAAAAACTACTGCTAAATATCTAGGCCTAATCCCGCGCCCCCTTAGCCCCTTAGCACTGTGGGATTGTTAACTTTGATGACTAAACCAATCATAATGCATCGCCTCCTCTTCATAACATTCCAGAAATTTCCAAAGACTCATATCTCCCAAAGTTCACGGGGGTCCACTGACACTGCCTTTGGAACACAGTGTGCTACAAATAAAACAGTGCTGTGCACCAAAAAAAAAAACCCTCTCTGAAACGTTTCCCATGACGCAATCCAGTTTCCTGGACTTTTCCAATTGTCACTGCAACTGTGTTCTAGGGTAAATGCATTGTCCTTCTTTTTGTGTTTTTCTAGGGTTTGTTTCCTTATGCACATTGTTGAAGTCAGCCTCAATGAGATCACGTGCTGTGAATGAATAATATTTAGGGGGCCGCAGACCGGTGATCTGATTCCACATCTCCGCTCACATCTGAAGACCAGAGAACCACCACAGGGCACAGGGGGAATTAAAAACAGGAACTGCTTTTGCTCTAAATCAATTCTTAAACAAACTTCCTAGCGGCACATTATGACGAATACTCGGGTCATGCACTGGCCTCTCCACCTCCATTCGCATCATCCTTACCTCTCTCTTCCGCTCTACCAGTCCCAAAGAAAGGAGCTCTGCTCTGATTACAGTACAGTGCTGTACTACAGTACTACACTGCCAAATATGTGGCATTTGTGTGTTTCACATTGGCACAATTAAGAACAAGACAAATGTTGACATTTTTGTTGCAGAACTTGTGCTTGATAACCTGGGACAAAGGCCTACATGTATTCCCTGTAGAAGTGAGCATGAATCAACCCTACCCTTCTGGGGTGATTTCACTCTACTGAAGCAGCAAGGAAATGCAATGTGCTTTTGTGTATTGTCCTCCCCAGTTTTTTTTTTGTTTTTTTTGCTTGACCCAGTTCTAGCCTGTTAAATGAGTGTACGTGTGGTTTTTGTATTGAAACTCCCCGGTGATAAGCTTTCCCTTTGTGGTCAAATGGTTAGTTACCCAACAAAAAAGAGGTAACACAAGACTCTGGTGTAAGGATGAAACCACACAACAGGACTGTGCCAAATCTAAACATGAAATAAAACAGTGACCATCTGTACCTTCCGTTAGGGTGTGTAAGCCACTAGACTTGAAATTATTCATTATTAATTGTGTGTCATTTCCCAGTTTTCATGTTTTCAGTTCCCATGCACCAGCTTGTTAATGCAAATAATTAAACAGCCAATCATGTGGCAGCAAATAAATGCATAAAAGCATGCAGACATGGTCAAGAGGTTTAGCTCTTTTTCAAACCAAATTTCAGAATGGGGAAGAAATGTGATCTAAGTGACTTTGACCGTGGAATGATTATTGGTGCCAGACAGGGTGGTTTGAGTATCTCAGAAACTGCAGATCTCCTGAGATTCTGGCAGTCTCTAGAATTGCAGAGAATGATGCAAAAAACAAAAAACATCCAGTGAGCAGCAGTTCTGCCGGCAAAAACGCCTTGTTAATGAGAGAGGTCATAGGAGACATGAAGGTGACAGTAACGCAAATAACCCCACTGCCTGTGTCCTGCCCACTCTCCTAAATATTCATTAATGACAGTGAGTTAAAAGTAATGAAGAATATAGGGGTATTTATACAGGAGCACAGGTGGTCAGCACAGGTGGACTACAGTTGCAAAAAAGTTCAATAAATATTCATGTATAGTAGCAGCAATCATAATGGTAGTGGAACCATGATGTTGCATAGAACTACCTCAAAGTGCCATCTCTACATATACACCATGAGATGAGAATCTCATTCCATTGCATTGCATGCTATTTAGCTGACGCTTTTATCCAAAATGATCCTTTTATATATTGATTAGACTAAGCAGGGGCCAATCATCCCCCAGAGCCTTGCTGAAGGCCCAACAGTTTTGCGGATCTTATTGTGGCTATACCTTGCAGGTCCCAGACATGTACCTTAACCACTACGCTACAGGCTACAGAATCTTATGGGAGAACTCACAAAGCATCAGTTAAAATCAGAGAAATTCAGCCATATGTCGGCACTAAAGTCAACCAGCAGACACTAGATTCTGCCCTCTTCCAAACCTTACCTGGTCATTTTTCACATACTTGATGGTTTTTCTGCTTTTTAGCAACTGTGTATATCAGAGTTAAAGGAACAGAGAGAGTTGAACATATGTAGCACCTCAACTCTCAGAGAAAAAAAGGATCTGGAAAGATGGTGGGTTCTTCCTTAAAGAGACAGCAGACAAAACTGGTCTTTAGTGTCCCTGTGGGCCAAGACCTAAAAACAGCCTCCCACTGTGACAGAAACATAAAGCTCAAGTGCAGACTGTTTTGCACTAATTCTACCTTTACTTGAGTAAAATCTATAAGATCTCCTGATTTCAACTTTTATTCTTTCCTGAAATGTAAAAATGATCACATTCTGCAGTGAATAATAGTCAGTTTCAGACGACCATGAATGAAGCAAATTATATTTTCTGTCAAAGGCAGTTGGCACTATACCCATTTGCCACACATTCTCTTCCACTCCCTCCTCTATCAGTTCCAGTTTAAACGGTCCCTAAATGTGTCAGTCATGATAACACTACAAATACCAAGTGGTATATTCAGTCAGAGGCTGGTAAATACAACTTTGTTTTTCAACTGAGTGTCGCATAATTTTTCGCTATTTACTCTATGCGTAAACTTCAGTGCTGTCTGCTCTGAAGAATTTTTTTTTTAATTCATGAAGTCTATTAGGGTGGGTCCTCTAATAAAAAAAAATAATAATAACTAATTTCAGAACAACTATTGTTTGTAGACTAGATTGTGTGACTGTGTTCAATTTCCGTTTCGTGTTTCAAGCGAAATTTAATTCATTCTTAAATCATAAGCATTCAAACCACTCAGTACAAAACAGGGAACATACACCTTCCAATGAAATAAATGAACAATAAATGACACAAATTATTATTGAACAGGGATTCTCAATAAAAAGCATTGTGTAACAGTTGAAAGAATGTTGAACAGTTGAAAAAACAGGGTTTATTGAAAAAGGTATTCGTCAATTGAAGTGGCATTGAATTACCACAGATATTAGAAAAGTAAAACAAAGTTTAAAAAACAGGCCCAGAATACCAGCTATATCCAAAGTAACTGCGGACATCTATATCAAAAAGAAATACAAAATGAAACTGCATGTATAATGTATGTTTATCTTCAGCAGTGGAAAACAATGATACCTACTGAGTCTACTATTCAAAACTGGTATGTGTGTGTGTGTGTGTGTGTGTGGTGTATGTGTGTGTGTGTGTGTGTGTGCGTACGTGTGTGTCAGCCTTCTTATGGCCGGAGCCAAAACAAGAAAACAACAGCATGTTTTGAAAGCCAGACAGGCCCCAAGCTTCGGTCCAAGCCGAATGGGTGAAGATCAAAAGCTGACTTATGTTCCATATCTCCATGCATATCTCGGCAGCCATTGGAGTGTGCTTTCCCAAGTCAACCGAGGCTGTGCACAATTCTCCACTAAGTAAACAAGAACCAAAACCAGAAAACAAAACCCCTCCCCTTTCACGTTCATGAGAAATCTTCATTTATTCCATTAAATTACTTTTTTAAAGATTCTAGGTCCAAATAAAGGCCACTTGCTGGAGTTGGAATAACCATGGGATCCAAATGATCCTATTTAAAGCCCCCCCACCAAAAAACAAAACAAAACTTAGAAATATCTTCCAAGAGTGTGACATGTGCCCTTAGCACCTACAGTATAACACACAGTGACATCAAATAATGAACCTTTTTTTCATACCAACACTCATACATAGCAGCTTCTGTGTGTGGTGTGTTTTGATAATATGCAATATCACTCAGGAAGAGGGCTATCCCTGAAAAAAGAGTCATAATAGAACCGAAAGCATTCAGATCACAGTGCTAAGTCTGGTCTACAGCAGCACCCACTTAAGCTAGACATCCATCTCTCAGATTCCTCAGGTATGAAATAAAAATGCACTTTTTCCTCAATTTAGTAAATTCTTCATAACCATACGACCATGTCTTAAAGTATATACAGTATTCCAAAACAAAATATTTTCACACATTTTTTTCCATCCACTTCCTAGAAAACAAGATTTTGCAACATTGTATAACCAATTTTCCATTCCCCTCCAATTAATATCCTTTTCACAAAGCAGCCTGCATCCTCCTTTGACATCCCCCTCCTCATCTGACGTCAGTCATATTGACTCCCTGCCCTTCAGAAATTCCACCGAAAGATCCACTTCACTCAGCACTAGTGCTGCTCTAACTTCCGCTTCAGCCTGTCTTTAATAATATCTATCTGTAGGTAGAAAAACAACCCAGATGAGGACCCCTTAAAATGGCGACCATGAACAGCTTCAGCCAGAGCTCCAGACAGGTCATGCTTCTTATATCCTTTTGGATGAATTAGCATCGCATGAGCTCATTTCATGCAAAGAACCAACAGGATGCCGTTACACCTGCACAATAAAGACCGCAATCACTCTAAATGACGCCTGAATGGAAACGCCATTCCAGTGGACGGACAGTCTGTTTCCGCCGTGCGCCATTTCCTTCTCGCCGTCCGGGCGGGAAGCGGATGTGAGAGACAGCGTATCCATGGAATGCCAGGAATGCAGGTGCATGTCCGCGTGATGACGCAGCTCGGCCAACACAACGTGACACGATGACAAATATAATTCTCCTCATAATTCAATAGGCATTCTTACTAAATATAAATATAAAATGTGTTTAGGTGCTGAAGGCCAGTTGAAAACAATTTATTTGGTTATTTGCGTTTAAATGTGTCCGTATGAATCAAATAAATTGTAGTATTTTGGAGGGAGTTCTGTTCCCCCTTTTTTTTTTGCCAATGCCAAATGTGAAAGCTAGAAATCTTACTCTCCATCACCAAATAATAAAAGAAAATAGCCATCCCAAACAGGTCTGTAGAAGTTCTGGGAACTGGGTACCAATGAGGACTTTATGGGCTCCAAGGGCTGATTGATGGATACAGAAGTTCAGATATTTGTATGGGTGGCTGAATGGGCTTTAAATATCCATTTGGTCTAGTAACACACAGTTTCGTATGCACAAACCTCACAGCTTGGAGAAAAACCTGACTATCTTTAAAATCAGTGGAGCGCCAAAGTGTACCCTGAGAGAGAGAATGGAGAACACAGGATTTTTCCGGAGAATGCCACACTGCCCGGCCCGTCTGCCCCTACTGTGATTTGATGTGCTTAAGAAATAATACTGTGAGTGAGCATTTGTGTGTGTTAGCATATACATGCTATAAATGGACATCAGCTACATGCGTGTATGTGTACAACATAAGCCGGGCATGTCCCCATACACACTGTGCATGCGTGTGTGTGTGCATGTGTGTATGTGTGTGTGCATATACAGTATTGTGAACAGCCCTTACAGTCCTACGTGCAGATGTTTTTTTACAGTGAACCTTTATGTCCGTGCAAAGGAGCAGCAGTCTAAGAGTGCCATGGGGACTTCATTCCATTCTATAAGAACACAGCCAGAGAGAGGGAATCTCTCCAGGAAACACAGCTCAAACCTTCAGTTTGTACTCAACACAAGCCCAAAAAAAACCAAGAGGAAAATGCTTTTCCGTCGACTTATAAGTGGAGTTAACTATAAAAAAAAGCATTTCAGTACTCAAAACACATTAAAAACAATCACTATGAAACTAAAATCAAACACATTTGGATTCAGTGAATGTTCCCTCATTAATCATTTTTTGAGAACGCAGACATACAGGTAAAGTCATCACAGCCCAGCAGCTCGCTGACAAAGGGAATTCCCCTCACAGACCACTCTCAAGGCCACTGCCAAGACCAGACCACAAGAATTTAATGTGCTTGAGTTTCAAGTCACTTTTTGAAATAGGATATCAGCAGGCAACCCTCCCCAGTCCCTATCCAAACTCTGCCCTGGTCTATCCTATGGAGAGAGCAGTCATAGGAGGCTCTAAATGAGGCCATTTTGATTCTGCTTCCTGTTAGAACGTAGCTGTAAGAAACTGGTCTGTTGAGTAAGGACAGTGCTTAGGACTTATTCAGCTGAAATAAGCAGCCAAACCGAGCCCATGTGTGTGCCAGAGCTGAAAGAATCAAAAGAAAACGATCAATCTGAAGCCGCAGTATTAATAAAACTATCAGTGTTCAAATGCATATAGTGCCTTGCAATGCCCTCCCATATGTGGTGCAAAGCCAATTTTGTGCCACCTCTGCAAGACTGCTGACCCGGTCCGCATAGGCAGGGGTCGGATTCCATCCGAGACCGCGGTGCCAGTTACATCACTCTTTATGGATGAGCCTCAGCTAGCAAAGCGTGGCAAACTGACATGTTTTTCATTGAATTTATTTTCCACAATAGTTAACACTTATACTGACCTCCTATAATAACTAGGCTAGCATAAATATAGAAAATTAGCATTCTTAGTATTAGTATTCTTAGTCAGGCTGGCTAGTTGGTACTGCCAGTTAATCCATCCATCCATTATCTTAACCCGCTTATCCTGAACAGGGTCACAGGGGGGCTGGAGCTTATCCCAGCATACATTGGGCGAAAGGCAGGAATACACCCTGGATGGGTCGCCAGTCCATCACAGGGCACACACACCATTCACTCACACACTGATACCTATGGGCAATTTAGACTCTCCAATCAGCCTAACCTGCATGTCTTTGGACTGTGGGAGGAAACCCACACAGACACGGGGAGAACATGCAAACTCCGCACAAAGAGGCCCCGGCCGACGGGGATTCAAACCCAGGACCTCCTTGCTGTGAGGCGGCAGTGCTACCCACTGCACCATCCGTGCCGCCCTGCCAGTTAATAATAATACTAATAATAGCTTTATTTATATAGCATTTTCCAAGCACACAGCACAAACGTACAGCAGTGAAAAACAAATACCAAGAAAACCAGTTGTCTTTTCTGTGTCTCCAGTGATCACAGGGCATCATCCAGTTGTAGAAGTGATCCTCAACTCAGAGGATTCAATACAGCCTGGCCTCAGTAGTGGTCAAAGAGGAATTGGTAGAGATTGTTTTTAAATGGGCGGCACGGATGGTGCAGTGGGTAGCACTGCCGCCTCACAGCAAGGAGGTCCTGGGTTTGAATCCCCGTCGGCCAGGGCCTCTCTGTGCGGAGTTTGCATGTTCTCCCCGTGTCTGTGTGGGTTTCCTCCGGGTACTCCGGTTTCCTCCCACAGTCCAAAGACATGCAGGTTAGGCTGATTGGAGAGTCTAAATTGCCCGTAGGTATGAGTGTGTGAATGAATGGTGTGTGTGCCCTGCGATGGACTGGCGACCTGTCCAGGGTGTATTCCTGCCTTTCGCCCAATGTATGCTGGGATAGGCTCCAGCCCCCCTGCGACCCTGTTCGGGATAAGCGGGTTCAGATAATGGATGGATGGATGGATGTTTTTAAATGAAGAAGGGATCCGGGATCTGATCAGTCAAAGCAAAGAAGATCCTGCAAATGAGGTGGGGTGGCAAAGGCGCTATAATAAACTGTGCTACTGATTTTCAGCCTCAGAAACAGGGCTTCCTGTGACAGAAGGTACAATCCCATCATCATAGATTCAAAATGGTCACTACTGAATTGTGCTTACTTCAGCCTCTAAGAGAGTAGCCCTGTGTCAGGGAAAGCCACTGCACTGTATACACGTCACTCTGTGGCTGGTCCTGAATCTGCTGAGTTACATTTCAACTGAAATCACCACATCAGGGGAGGAAACAGTCTTCTCAGCAGGCACTGTGAGTCAGTCTGGTCTTGCTAGAAGCAGGTTAGTGCAGTTGTTGCAAAACAGTGGTTTGGAACATAGTGGTGGCAGGTCATAAGCAGTCTAAGAATGGTCAATGCACGTCCATATTACCGGTATACACTTTCCACAGACAACAATTCACTGCAAACATTAACTTTGGACTAGTTATATGTGCAGCACAAGTTACAGAGTTTCTATTTAAAAGTGTTTTGATGTTTTGTTAAAAACATCATTTGATATTAGAACATGCTTTAGGTGACATTTTGGGATAGGCAACATGTATTCACTCATGTATTAACCTCTGGGTTACTGAATCACCAAAAGATACGTTCCAATTAAGTATACTGACCCACTTGAAATAACACATGGAATTCACCTGCTTATAGTAAGACCCAAAATTCACTTATAGTAAGATCTGGGAGGGCTCACTTTCTGCATCATCCAGAATCACCTATTCCCTGCAATGTGGCCTCACTCTGTGAAGTAGAAGAAGAGTAAACGTGCTTCACTGCCAGCAGTCGGAAAACTGATCAGCAGATGTTCCCGAAGACTCCTTTAAAAGACTGAGGGGCTCAAGGGGGTGAGGAGGTTGGGTTTGCCTTGAGCACATGCTGCCGTTTACACTTGACCCCAACATCAGACTGTGTACTGCTGTAGGTTTAACTCTGGGGTCACAGCGCCTCACCCCAGCAGAGGGAGTCCTGCCTAAGGCATTGCTCTGCCATGGGCACAGCTGCTTTGGCCAAGGAAGCAGCATCATCTAATTTTGTATTTTGTACTTGCCTGTGGTTAACACTGATTGAAAAGTTTGCAACGTTTAACAGTAGTGGGTAGCAAAAGCCACCCATGTGGAAAAAGTAAGCTTTCTTAATTGATCATTAGATTCAGCACAGACAGGCTTGATTTCAGCAAACCATGTTGAATCTAAACTTCACTCATTGAATCTTACTATCAGAGTGATGTAGTCACCGCAAAGTTTATACAAGCACACTATGCCACAATCAAAAGAAATTCCACAAGAGGTGTGAAAAAAAGTTGTATATCTCAGTCTGAAATATATCAGTCTGCTAAAGGTTATAAAGCACTTTCTAAGGCTCTGGGAGAGCACTTGGAGCAGTGGTGAATATTCCCCAGGCTGGCCAGCCTGCCACAAGGGCACAGTGATAACTCAACAAAGCAGCGTGGGATACAATTCCACCACAGTGATGTGAAAGACTGATATCAAATTATCGGAAGCATTTGGTTGCAGTTGCTGCTGCAAAAGGTGGAGCAACCATGTTATTTTAAGGGAGTAATTTTTTCACATGGGTGATAATTGTGTTTGATAACTTTTTTCATTAAATAAATGCTGCGATGGACTGGCGACCTGTCCAGGGTTTATTCCTGCCTTTCGCCCAATGTATGCTGGGATAGGCTCCAGCCCCCCTGCGACCCTGTTCAGGATGAGCGGGTTAAGATAATGGATGGATGGATGGATTAAATAAATGAAATCTTTTTTTAAATGTGTTTTTGTGTTTATTTAGGTTCCCTTCAATATTATTATTTTTTCTAATGAAACCATTCTGTGTGACAGATATGCAATAATAGAGGAAATCAGGAATGGGGATAACGGCACTGTATTCACAACATTTCAATATATGTGGTGAGCATTTCATTCTCCAAAATCAGACCTGTATCATTACAGTAGCTACTGAGTTGATCTGTTGGGAATGTGGAAAGGGGTTTTGAATTACATGAGTTCCAAGAGGAAAAGCTGCATGGTTTGTTAACATGGAAATAAAAAAATAAAATAAATGTTTATGAAGTTTCTGCATTTCTGAAGTTGCATTCTAAACCACTACCACGCAATCCGCTGCCACCCCTAGCTAACACGCATCTCTATGGTCAGGATGAAAGTGAAAAGATGAGAGAGACTAAAAATTGTTACAGTTAGCTTATAAAACAAGACCGCTTGTTAACTTGTGGTTCGAGTGAAATTCATTTTTCACTAGTTTTTGGAGCAAACTCGTGCCCCGTGTTCTGCCTCTTGTGATATGTATGGTTGGAGTCTATTCGTTCGCCTGAAGTGATCAATGACAGATGCAAAATTATTGTCTTTTGAACTGCTGCCTGCCAGTTGTGAACTATGCAGGCGGGGAATGATATCAAACCGCTACATTGAGAGTATCCTTTTCGTGAAGGTGGCCATTCGTTTTTTTTTTTTTCTTGACTTCAGAAAATTAATATCATTTTATTTGAGTCTTGAATGTCTACAGCAAGTATGCTATGTAGCTTCTGGAGATACATATATAAAATACAGTAAAATTCCACTTGGTAGCTCGCGGGTTGCAGGAAATGTTGAACGACTCCGAACAGATCTTTTTGTAGACAAAAGAAATGAGGTAGGGGGTGTGATACAATTTCTACAGTAGCTATCACCAATCCATCAAGGAGGGAGAGAGAATGTGAAGGGTGGGAGGGGTTACGTGTTCCTAAACAGAATTATTGTTATACGTCCAATAGTTTGTAGCCTAATCGAAAGAGGACATTTCATTAGACTATATCAATCAATCGAGCTCAATTAAGTGTAGCTAGTCATCTTAGATTTTCACAAGGTCTTCCACATAGTCCAAATTTGAAATTATATGGTCGACGAGCTATTGCAATAAAATAACATGGATTATGTTACACGGCTATGGTAAATGAAATAGTTAAAAGTCTTGTTTGTCGTAGCCTATCCCTCAGATTCCCATATAGGCATATCCACAAGGGAAAATTTGCCATATATTTCAAATATATTCCAAATATACCGATTGTAAATATATGAGTAGCCTATATGTTCATCATTGTCAAATATATTTCATATTGTTCAAAAAAACATTTATTTTAGTGACTTTATTTATATTGCAAAATACACAACGTTTTCCCGTGTATAGCCTACAAGGCGCTTAGTCACTTATTTTGAATAGTCTACTTCAAAATTGAACAATCGCATAAAACTAATTTGGGTCCTTACCAAAACTAGCGCAAATCTCTCCTCCAGTTCGTTCGGGTCGGGCATAGGTACTTTTAACGGCATGATATGCGGCTTCGTTTCTGGCTGTTCATCAGTGCTCTCAATATTCCCCATTCTGAGAAAGACAGGATCCCTTTTACTGTCAAAAAACCTCTTCGTTCACTGTCACCTTTAGCCTATAGTTTGGAAAACTCCTCCAATATCCAGTAAATCATCAAAAGTTTGTCGCCATATAAACTTATTTTACAGCATTTATCCTAGATTTCGTCTCAATTAGAAAGCATTTTCTTTAGATACTCTGATTCCTCCATATCGTGCAGAAAATCCACGATTTGATTTAATCTTTTTTTATCCGACCACGCAGTCTAGTCCGTTGCTGATCTGTTCCTGCCTACTTCAAATTTCCATTCATCGCTGTTCTGGGATTATTCAGCGCATTCGATGTAGCTCGCACTTCACAGGCGAACTGTGCGTCTTTGTCCCGCCCCCAAGAATATTTTCTCCACGCGTAGCAGCTCGACGCTGATCGGGTGCTGCAGCTGGGTGAACCGATACATTTTCGCCATCTGGTGGCGAGCGCGATAGGAAAAATCTTAGAATCAAATTCAGAATACCACTATAGCCTATAAACAAACCAAACACCAAATCAGTCACAAAAATTGATTCAGGATACAATATTTTACTGTTGATATATATATATATATATATATATATATATATATATATATATATATATATATATATATATATGCTCTCAATACAAGATAATGCATAATTACAATCAAATTTTTTTTTTAAATCAAGAACCATATAATTAACAACAGAAAGTAAACAAAAAGCACTGTGGAATATTATAGTTAAAGAATCATTTCAGGAGAATCTGCAATATGTTTTGTAAACTGAAAGAACAAACCTGATTAAAATTATGTTTATATGGCAGTAACCAATCCAAGCAGAATTTCTAAGCATTCATTCAAAGCCATTATCATAGCCAACTGGTCTGTCCTCATAAAGACGCAAGTTATGAATAGGGTCAAACGTGACAGTGATTCAGGGAGCCCCAGGCTATACAAGTCCAAGAATGTCTAGTAGGGTGGCATACTATCAATGTTACAAATACAGTGATACAGTTATTAAATGACAATCAATGCAGAATTATTCAGGAAATGCAATAATTATGCACACAATGAATGAAGCACATGTGAGAATGCTTTTCTTCTCAAGTTAACAGATTTGTGTATGAAATAAACATCCAAGCCCCCCCAACACAAATAGGGCCAGTTTCACAAACACAGATTATGCCTGGTCCTGGACTGAAGTGAGTTTTGTATGGAATATCTCAATTCAAAATTGAATTTAGTCTCAGGCTTAATCTGTGTCTGTGAAACTGGCCTTTAATGTGTGTGTGCACGTGAGTGCCCATGACTGTGTGTGTGTGATAATCATGTCATTAAATAACATTTTTGCGTCTTTTGAAAAACAATTATGTTCTGATATCCAAAACCAAAACCTATCTTAGTTAAATCCCAGTTTTTAAACCATAGACAGTTCCAGTCTCTCCCTGTCAATATTGCTATGTGCAGACAAGCCCAATAGGTCTGACATCATTCAGAAGCATCTGTACAGAACAGTGCAGATGCTGGGCCAAGGTCCTCCTTATTCAATGCCCTTGGCTTTCAGCTCCTCCTTAACTCTCTTCAGGTAGTCAGGGTCTGGGTATCCAAAGCTGCAGGAAGAAGGGAGCCATCAATAAGAACATTCTTGTGTGTACATTCCTTCTTCAGAAATACACAAGCACATCAATACTGATATATGAATGCAGTTCTACAGATGGCCAGATTCAATTTCAGTATTTTTGCTATTTTCAGACAGAGTCACATGATACAGTATACATCCACTAACTGGTCACATAACCCCCCGCCCCAATCACTGCCCAAGATCAAAAATAGTAAGTACCCTTGAGGTCCTCCATGTCTACTGGTCTTGTGGTGAATGTCATTCCAGGTGACTGTGTTAGAACTTCCTGTTGTGGTGGAGGTTCCCACAGTGAAAATAAGTTTCTGGTCAAATGCAGTCTTCAGCAGCTTTAAAACCTCATTACCCTCAGTGTTGTCTGGTAAATAAGCCAATCGGTGGGCCCCAGTGAATGGCCTCCCTGGATTCGGATGCCTTTGCTGGAACCAGACAAATTTACAGTTAATTCACAGAAAAACTTATACTGTCAACACATGCTCAAGAGAATACTCATCTCCCTCACTCCCTCTCTCCCCCTTTCACTCTCTCTGCAATTAAGGATATTTTATATACAGTATTTACAAAAGTGTTTCTGACAACTCTGTTGGCTTTACAGTGGTTGCTTTGTGGTTTTATGCAAAAAATGTAGTTCCAACTACCCGTTTAATATGCACTAATGTTTCCTACCTTTCAGGACAAAAGATTCAAAGTGCATTTAAAGCCATACAATCTAATCATGGCACTTTAGTTGCCCAGCAAACCCTCTTTCCAGTTTGGACACTAAAACTTTAACATTAGACCCGAAACATATTTTCTGATGCATCACACCCCAAGGGTTCTTACCGTCTGTGTGCCACTAGGAATATCATATGCAATCTCAATGGAGCCACAGTCATAAAATCCTGGCAGTCTGTATGTCGAACACTGCCAAGTCATTGAACCTTCAGGCTGGGTCCCCACAATCTTTCCAAATACAACTTTACACACAGGGCAACAGGGGCCCATGATCATCGCTGACTTGTTGTAGCAGTCCATGCAGAACTCATGCTTACAGCCTAATGTCGTCTTGTTTGTAAATGTGTCCATGCAGATGGGACAGTTTTCCTCTTCAGGGACTCCTGCCTGACTCGCAGTGGCCCCTTGTGACACGCTGGGAGAGGACTTCAGACCCTGCAGCTGCAGCTTCATCTTCTTGTTGAAGACGGGTTCGCCCAGCTCACATTCCAGTGCCTCCACAGCTGGCCACAGATGCTCAGCCAAGCCAACCAGCCTCCAGGGGCCGTTAGCTTCCCCTGTTGCTACAAATGGGTGACTATTACGGATTTTATCGAAGAAACTCTTGATCTGCTCCACCTTCTTGTGATTGGGGTTCTCCAGAGGACAGGCCTGCATGTCAGTGGCTCCTTTCTGGTAGAGCTGCTCCAGGGCTTTCAGAGCGTGGCATGCCAGGGGGAACCTCGGGTCTCCGGTTGACACCGCTTTCACATTCACCTCATCTCCAGCGGGCACTGCGACAAACTCCATCCCAAATTTCTGCTGGATAGCCAACACCTGCTTTTCAAAGACCTTTTTGATAAAATCCCAGTGGAATGAATGCATGCTCAGCCCCTGTTCCTCCAGAGGATCCCGGAGGTCCATATCCAAAGTCGTCTCTAAGGCCATTTCTGAATCCTGTGTGTAGGTCTTCAAACTCCATTTTCTTTGGAACTGGTCCAGGCTGTCTTTTGGGCCAGAAATCTGGCAGCCCTTTGAGGACACGCTCAGCACCAGCCTGCATTTGTCTCTCTGAATCTCTCTCAGCATCTCCACCAGTTTTCCCTGGTCCAGGCTGGCAATATGAACAGAGATACTGTGGATGTCATGAGCATACTTCTGGACAAGGCTTGTAAACTCGTCTTTGGCCCTCAGTACAGCAGATTCGTTGCCGTCTTTATGCACTGGTGCCATGATTGACGCTGAAGCCTGTCCTATGATGTCTACTCCATTCCTTCTCTGGATTTGGTCGATCTCCTGATTGCAAGCAGTGGTTATGTGCCAGTATTGGAACAGAGGGACAGTTAAACTCTCCTTTTCCACCAGGGTATCTCCTTGGCTGAAGGTAGTGCTCTCATTAGTTTCCATGCGATTGCTCCTAATAGCAGTCTCTTGCTCCAACCGAGGGAACTTTCCATTTAATTCCTCCTTCTTAATGGCCCCCACTGGCATTGGCAAAGCATTTGCATTCTGAAAAAAAAATTGGGAGCTCAAGATTAATTTCTAAATACATCTGACATGATCCAGATAAACAAAATGTCTAGGATAAAAAAGATAGTGTCACAGAGTTACAAGTCCATGACTGGAAGTACAGACTATTGTTTTCATGGACTGAAATAGCCACACAGCTATGGTAAGTGTTATTCCGTATCCTGTTGTTGAAGTACATACTGGCCAAAACTAGAAAACAAAGTCAAACATCTTAAGCATTTAGACCACATTGAAAATCTGTTTTTCAATGTAATCATAAAAATAAACAGAACGTTTTTGGATTTTCAAATTAAAATTACTTCAAAGCTTTGCAAAACTAGACCAAAGAAGAGCAAGGAGATTTGCACAATCCACAATCACCTGACAGTAACATCATAAGAAGCTCTTTGGAACATTGCCAAATTATGCTGAAACAACATGGATCATCAGGTTTTGCACAAATTTGTCCATGCCAGCTCGAGTGCAAGATGTTATTAAAGCAAAAGGGGGACATACCAAAAACTAAGAATGCTGAAGAATTGTTATGCTGATGATATAATTTGTCATTAAAAGGTTTGTATTAAATTAGAAGAAAATGCAAAATAGAAGCATTTTCACTGGTGGTCTCAGACTTTTGGACCCCACTGTATGTATTGCTAGATATATTTACAAGTACAAACGTGTTGGTCAGTTTTATCTTGTATTTCTAGCACAACATGTGTATAGCTGGGGATAGCGTTCACTTATTGTGGGTAGCAAGCTTCCGGGTTAAGTCATCAATGCAGCAAAAAGACGC
This sequence comes from Conger conger, assembly GCF_963514075.1. NCBI lineage: Eukaryota > Metazoa > Chordata > Actinopteri > Anguilliformes > Congridae > Conger > Conger conger. The sequence goes on along the minus strand of NC_083773.1, from coordinate 27,471,894 downwards.
AGAATGATATCAATGGTGCTTTTGTAGTTTTAATTTTGTGCCAGTTGGAACAGGGTGGTCTCATGTGGCAGGCTTTTAAAATACAATTGAGCAAGTGAGTCAGATGCGTATAATCGCTTATGATCGCACCACCTACAGGCAAGGCTGGTTGAGTGCAGAGTGGACCGTTTGGTCAATAGATCTCTACATTCTCCTGAATCGACAGTGGGGTCTGTGCATGACACTTAGACATTCAGAATTAGGACAGGACTTGGACATGTTCAGCACCATGTTGGGAACCAAATTAATTCAATACAAAATGCATATTGTAAACTGAAATAAAAAGACAAAAAGTGAAAGGAAATTAGCAGGCACACTTTTAAAACTAACTGAAATAAAATTAAAATATACAGTGCATCCGGAAAGTATTCACAGCGCTTCACTTTTTCCACATTTTGTTTTGTTATAAGCTTATTCCAAAATTGATTAAATTCATTTTTTTCCCCAAATTCTACAAACAATACCCCATAATGACGACGTGAAAACTTTTTTTTGCAAATTTATTAAAAATAAAAAACTAAGAAATCACATGTACATAAGTATTCACAGCCTTTGCCATGAAGCTCAAAAACAGGATTGTCTCGAGGCACAAATCTGGGAAAGGGTACAGAAAAATTTCTGCTGCTTTGAAGGTCCCAATGAGCATAGTGGCCTCCATCATCCGTAAATGGAAGAAGTTCGGAACCACCAGCACTCTTCCTAGAGCTGACCGCCCGTCTAAACTGAGCAATCGGGGGAGAAGGGCCTTAGTCAGGGAGGTGACCAAGAACCCGATGGTCACTCTGTCAGAGCTCCAGTGTTCCTCTGTGGAGAGAGGAGAACTTTCCAGAAGGACAACCATCTCTGCAGCAATCCACCAATCAGGCCTGTATGGTAGAGTGGCCAGACGGAAGCCGCTCCTTAGTAAAAGGCACCTGGCAGCCCGCCTGGAGTTTGCCAAAAGGCACCTGAAGGACTCTCAGACCATGAGAAACAAAATTCTCTGGTCTGATGAGACAAAGATTGAATTCTTTGGCGTGAATGCCAGGCGTCATGTTTGGAGGAAACCAGGCACCACTCATCACCTGGCCAATACCATCCCTACAGTGAAGCATGGTGGTGACAGCATCATGCTGTGGGGATGTTTTTCAGCGGCAGGAACTGGGAGACTAGTCGGGATTGAGGGAAAGATGAATGCAGCAATGTACAGAGACATTCTGGATGAAAACCTGCTCCAGGGCGCTCCAGCCAAGATATCAAAGGAGTGGCTTCAGGACAACTCTGTGAATGTCCTTGAGTGGCCCAGCCAGAGTCCAGACTTGAATCCGATTGAACATCTCTGGAGAGATCTGAAAATGGCTGTGCACCGACGCTCCCCATCCAACCTGATGGAGCTTGAGAGGTGCTGCAAAGAGGATTGGGCGAAACTGCCCAAAGATAGGTATGCCAAGCTTGTGGCATCATATTCAAAAAGACTTGAGGCTGTAATTGCTGCCAAAACAAAGTACTGAGCAAAGGCTTTGAATACTTATGTACATGTGATTTCTTAGTTTTTTATTTTTAATAAATTTGCAAAAAATTCTAAAATACTTATTTCATGTTGGGGTGTTGTGTGTAGAATTTTGAGGAAAAAAATGAATTTATTCCATTTTGGAATAAGGCTGTAACATAACAAAATGTGGGAAAAGTGAAGCGCTGTGAATACTTTCCGGATGCACTGTACATGAAACAATTTAAGTTTTCTTCTTTTGTTTGAAAACCCCTGCTATAAACCCCTGAACTAACCGTGGGGACCTTTTGCTCACACATTGGCAAACAAGGAAATGTCAGGGTGAGTTGCCTTCTCCCAACATTTTGAAAATATCTGGGAGAAAACACAACACTCCTGTTTGGAATTACTATGAATAAATCTCAGACGTATTGTGGATTGATGTTTGGACCTGTTTTTCATTAAATCATTCAAGGCTACAAGCTAGTTTCAGATGGTTTGCAAAATGTATTAAACTTTGATTTATTTTTTGTTCCAAACACTACCTGGTATAATGTAATATGGGATGGGCATTTAACATTGATTCCATTTAAATTACAATTAATTAACCTGGTTAACTTGTTTAAAACTGACCAAACTAAAGTAATTTTAATTGGTTTCATCACTTACCGACACAATTCAGAAAAAATATTTCTAAATGTGTGGATTAAGAATGTTTTGTTTCGAAACACTACAAAAAAGCATATATATCAGCTGAAACAATGGGACAATATTTAATATGCGATAAGTACGTTAAAAAGTAGGACTGTCAGGTAAAATCACATCTACACATACTTTTTCGGCTAACTCAAACAAACGATCCACTTTTGTTGAGAGATATAACTATATACACATGCTCCAGTGGGAGACATATATTGTTGGCAAGAAAAGGTTTACTTGGGATGAATCATAAGATCCGATTTCTTAAAATTAGAATACTTAAAGACTTGTGTTAATTATTTTAGCATTGCTGACAGTTGTATAAGTCACAGCTGTTTGTTGAAACTTATGTAAAGATTACTTCAATATGAAATGAGTCTAGTTTAAACAACTAGTATATTTGACACCGTTCAGCATTTTTCTAAACATTTAATTGACTAGTCAGTAAACCCTCCCTAAAGATTAACTAAACTTAGCATAAACCAAAACTAAAACTGTCTGAAATGAAGCTAAACTAAACTAAAACAATGTATAAAAAAAACTTTAAAGCCCACTCTTAAAACTAACTAAAACTAAACTGAAATTATTAAAAATTTAAAAAAAGTTATGAAAAACTCTGTGGGCAAATTTATATATGAAAAATTCATAAAACTCTGTGGAACGATGCAGTTATTTATTGAGAGGAGATGGTTGAGAAACTCACCTGCTTTTGTTGCATGACTTCTGAGTATGGAGGTGGTCCAGGTGGTGCAGATGGTGCAGGTGAAAAGCGCACTCTGGTTGTTTTAGCTTCAGAATTCTTAAATGTCAATTCTTTCTCCTTTCTCAGCTTATCCATGACTACACAGAAAAAGAGAACTTTGAGAACCAGAAGAGTATCTTCCTTCAATAGCACAACATTACATTGCACTTTATTCTATCAGATACTTTATCCAGAGTAACTAGCATATTTATTCTATAGAATCAATTTTACTGAAGCAGTTCAGGCAAAGTACCTTTCTCAAAGAGCACCAGCAGGGAATAATTCACTACATTTTTCATGCAAGGCACAGTAAAAATGTATACTCATTTATGTTTTTCACAAACAATTAAACACAAGTTAGTTGAGCTTTAAATGCCACTCAAAATATAACACTATCAGTGTGTAACAGGTGAGAAATTGCCTGAGTCCGAGGTGGGATTTGAACCCCGGCCTCTCACTTGTACCAAATTATTCGTTACCAGTCAGCTAAAGACGAACTCGCCCCTAGCCAAGGGCAACAACGTTCTTTTGAATTTGAGGGGTACGTCATCGGGGAGTGTTGTCACGGTAACCTGCTACCAGCCTTCGCTTTCACTGCACGATCCGTGCTTACTAGCGAACTAGCTGAGCTAACCATGTTACAAGTGCACAGCACCAAAAAAGCACACTCTCTTACCTGATGGGGGTTGTACCCAGAAAAATGAGATGGGCTCATCTTTCCGGAAATCCAAATTACAATCTATTTTCTCTGGTTTATTCAGCAGTGACTGAACAGCTTTCTGTAGTTCGACTTTACGTTTGCTTTCTGGTATATCCGTAGGCCATTCCACCTTAGCCTCCATACATGCCCAAGGGCTGTCTGCTCTACTCAGGTCCTGAAAGAAAGTCTGCGGTAATTACAATGTCAAATACCACCTTCCATGTAATGCAATGAAACACGTTAACAAAACCTGTAACAGAGGGGGCTGTTTGGCGCCTGGCCAGCTTGAACTGTGCTTCTCGTGTATAAACGTGTCCATTGGTCTGGCATCAGATCCTAGCCAAGACTGTGGTCAACAGCAGCCTCATAGTGCATCTTATAACTCGGGTTTAGCACCCTGGGAATGTGGGTTGTATCCCCCTGCTGCTGGGGGACTGTGCTGCCAGTAGACAAATGGATCAGATCATGGTCATGGAGTTTTTCCTCGCAGCACAGTACAGTGGTACTTCCTCCCAAATTTTACAACTAGTGACAACAGACAACAGAAATTTTACAACTTTTCTCCCACAGACAACTAGTAAAAAAAAAAATCATGATTGCCACTGTCATTTGGCATAGACGAAGGAATCATTCCCGAGTATATCTAGACTAGAGGGGGACACGCTCCCCTTCCTCACAAATATATATATTTATTTTTTACAAATCTTGGTATACTGCCTTATTTACACTTACCAAGTAATAAAACCAATAAATGGCATCCTACATCAGCACATTCTTCTTTAGAGGAGTCAGAAATGTATGCTATCTACATTCTGTTGTTGGCCACACCAACTTCCTCCTGAAATCTGAACTAACTTCTCTGCCTGTTGCAAAACAGCTTGTTGTAGCATGACCCATTATTGGTTCATGAATCCTTGTTCTCCCATTACTACAAATCAGACACTTCTAAAGATTTCACTTCAACAGACTTGTACCCTTTTTCCAATTAATTTCTTATGGAACTTCTTGAAGTTTTTCCTTTAGTACTAGACAACTTTCAAACATTCACTTTACACTCCAGCGCAATAACAACAGAAGTCTCCCCTTCAGCTCCAAAAGATCCCAATTGCATCTGCATTCAAATCAAGTGCTGAAAGGATCTGAATTTCAAACACTCATTAATCTAAAATTTTTCATACATATCCCCCTGGGATAAACAGTCTTCACTCACCTCCTGAAAATGTTTGCCCTTTGTCTGGGCCTCTGCACTGGCCGTCATGGCGCCCTCATTGGCCGTGGGATCGTTTCCATGGATGAGATTGGCTGTAGGACTTGTTCCAGTGGCAGCAAAGGCATCTTCTTTGGCGTTTTTTTTGCCACTGTCATCATTCCTGTTATCAACAGGCTGATGTTTTGCATCTGGCGCCTTTGACAGATGCAACACATCAGCAAACAAGAAAAGTACAAAAGTGATAATATGTCAAACTGTGATTAAGATGTTAAACTCTAAGGAAACTGGAAACCAAGGTTTTGCAAATGAGAAATGTGTATCCAAAATAATGGCAACTTAAGTGAATTGAATAAAGTGCTTCAGTGATTGTGCAAGCAAACAGTCGCTGCAAATGCCTCGGTCACCGTGCTCTTACAGAATCCACCTCCATTGGCGTTTCTTCGCTGTCAACACTCTGATTGCTTTCACTCATGCTGATGACTTGTCCTGCCTCTGCTGCAAGTTGTTGCTCTCTGACCACACTCAGGTCGTGATCTGCACAAAACAGGTTCCAATCATTATTATGCTAGAATCCTGGGGTGCGTTTCCCGAAGCCTTCTTAACGCTAGTTCGTCGTTCGTAAGTTGTACCTTGAGCTCTACCTCAACGTTGCGGAGTGTTTCCCGAAACGTTCTCAGCTACGTATACCTTCTGTAAGTCGTACTTTCTTAAGGTTGGTCTGGACCAATCTTAGCTATATCTTAGCGATGTTGTCAGTGCACTCCGCTAGTGGCCACCACTGTTACGACCCCTATCCTCTGAAATCAGCTGTAGCTCTTAGTTCCATCTCAATCTGTTAAGCAATATGTACACTAATAATTCTACAGTTGTAGTTGGCTAATAATATTACTGAAATACCACATTAATGGTTTTCATGCAGATAATAGAATTGTAAATTACGAAGGATGCATGTTGCACTTTATTGAACATGTTGCCTAATTGCCTTTTAAATGATATTCATGAACACTCTCTCTATGTTTAACCATAGTTATTTCTTGGTCTTGTTGGACACCTTAGTCCTAAAACTGGAAAATAATGTTTCTTTATTCAGCGCCACGTCTAACAATATCTCCACTTTCGTTTGTGAAGCTGTGGGACCGCTTATTTCTTTGTTTTTTTCCGCCATATCTAAAATGTATATAATATACATTTTTATATCTTTTTTAATCATGTTGGTGCGTTTTGCTTGTTGGTGCGCTTTTATTGAAAACGTCAGCTAATTAGAGAAAATTGTGAATTACACCTGTAATGTGATGGTGCTTCTGCCAAATCAACCCTGATTGCAAAGTCATTTAAGGCACTACGACAAAGATATTAAAATAATGTAAATAAAACATGACATGCCAAAGAATACGTATTGCTAGATGGCGTAGCCATAAACCGTATCACTAACCGTATATATAATTTGGCGAAAATAATAATAATAATTATATAATAATTTAGTTTGTAAGTTTTTAATTCTATTAATACGTTCCCACCAGTCGTAATAAATGCAATATTTTAAAGTATTCCTGCAGTGCTTTATTCATAAATAACACTACTTTCTCTCATAACGCAGTCAAACAGTCGCTGTATGGAGTGCATAATCGATCTTAGAGCAAGTCGATGGGCCTAGTAACGTCACATATAAGCTATCCCTTAAGCAACCGGTAGTTCGGGGAACACACGTAGAAAAGTAAACAGCTTTAGTTAGGTATACCTTAGAGAGTCTTCGTAAAGCGCTAAGAGACACCGTTATCGGGAAACGCACCCTTAAGGAAGAGCTTAAGGTACAACTTACGAACGACGTAGCGTTAAGAAAGCTTCGGGAAACGCACCCCTGGACATTGCGTTGATTATATCCCTTATCATCATATCCCCATTAACCCACGCTTCTAATTTGACCCATATAAAATATACTTGCTATCTCTGTTCTTATTTTCATATATCTTGATGAATAAAACGCAGTTTTACCTACTTATTTCAGTCAGTGCCTGTACGTTCTACAGCTACAGCTACAGCTACAGCCGATCATATAAATTCAGAGGTAGGCTACAATTAAATATAGACAAATAGCCTAATTGGGTCGTGTAATATACACCAACAAATCAGTTTCGTTTTCGTTTGCACGCCAATAGCTATAAATGAACAAAAACTAACTAAAATACAGAAATAACAAAATAATTGGTGGGGGGACACAAGCAATACGTAACATAAACATTCTAAAATAATTTCAATTGTAGTAAATTTGCCTACTTTGATTATATCTCGTGTAATTTCCGCATAGTTTTCGAATGCTATAGCATAGCCTATGTTTCGGTTCAAACAGAAAGTAGCCTAATGGAATATATCGTTAAAAAATAATGTAGGCTAATGCAGCATGTCAATGCAATGGGCGCTGAAAATAATGATTCCACTATGTAGTCCTATACCGAACCACAATTTCAGATCTTTCTTAAAGTAATCCACGAAAAGGAGCCCATTAGCCTACCTGTGTCAGCAAGTCGAAGTAGATGTGTCTCACAAATTGGGTTACAGGATTATCAAAATAGCTACGAAGAAACGAAAGTGAAACCAAGCAACCTACCACGAGATACGTAGTTCCATTTTATATTGTGATAAAAGTTATATGGATCAACTTCATATGCCTACATTTGATTTAATGTTAATATTTGAAATGGCACCGGTTTAAGGTGTGACTAAAAGGCGACAGGTGAGATACTACTAACCATGAATCGCATCAAATTCAAAACATTGGTGCTACCTCTCCCCGTCCCTCCCTACCTCCCTGTGAACCTTAATTGTTGTCTTTCTGTGATTTACTTTTTTGTGTATCAGTATTTTTAGTTTGGCTAGGTAAGCAGTGTTTGGCTAGTTAAGGGGTTTGGTCATACTTTTGCTTTGTTTGTTTGTTTGTTTAAAATAATAATAATAATAATAATAATAATAATAATAATAATAATAATAATATATATATTTTTTAATACAAAAAAATAGGCCCTGGTCCTTATCTTTGTTGTGCAGGTAGCAGTTGAAATTGTACTTCCCTCTAGGGTCTTTCAGCGCACTTATCCCTGGTTATGGGTATGAAGACAATTTGACCAAATATTTTACCTTAATCAAATTCATGAGTAATTTGTTTTTTACGTTTTAATGCCAATTTGAGTGTATAAATAGTGCTAATAAGTTGCAGGGGTATGTTCGTAATTCAATTTTCATTCTTTGAACAGAATGTATCAGTCGGCTATTGGATGTGAACAAATATTTTCATAAAGGATAGCTATTAACAGTCTATCAGGGGGAAGTTCCTCTCTTGTGGCTTTGTAAATGTGTGTGCTCTCCACTAGAGGTAGTTCTATACCAACATCCTGCGGAGTACAGATGAGGAACAAATGACCTGTCACAAATGCCATACGTGATATCAGAGATACATTTTCAATATAGCCTATTTATTTGTTTGCTTTTATTACCACCCAATAACTACTAAATATTCAAGGTCTCAACAAGTGCTCAGGAAATAAAATATTTAGGAAATCGTATGTGGAGAAACCTCTATATAGGGATTACAGGAAAACAACAAATAATCAAAGAGTCCTGCTGATGTTATCTCTCGAAGTCCTGGTTAACCTTTGTACCACAGCTGGATGCTGACTCAGAGGTAACTTGTTTTACCTATGGTTTAATTCTAAATGGTTCAAGATATTTATTCAGCAGCCAGTGTACCACACCACAAATGACACCAAACTGTTTTCCACAACATTAGCTATTTGAAGACACCAAACACTATGTGGAAAACCCACAATCTATACAGAACTATTTCAACTTAACAGGTCTGGGGGCATTCGATTGAGGTGGCAGAATTGCGCAGAGGCAGCGCAATGATGGGTGAAATAGTCCTGTATTGACAAGCACTATCTTTTCATCAAACATTGCTGACCATGGTAAACACAGACCATTTCCTTTTGGGGGTCTGCAGAGGCATACTTATGTGAAATGCCCTACAGGACAAAGGGCTTTGAAGCTCAAAAATCGTTTTGTGAATTTTTGTAATATGTTGATAGAAAAACCAATATAATTATGGCCAAGTTCAATTTATTTTGAACTATTTTTGTAGCATTTTTGCATTCAGCATGTTGGTGCAGACAGTTATCCCATATGACATTTTGCCAATTTGAAGTGTTTTCACCTGAGGTGGAGTGTGGTGAGAATTCTGGCACAAAATGGCAGCCAGGCATCACCCATTTGTGGTGGTTGAGGTTTCCCTCTCATCACTGTAAGCGCTTTGGGTGTCTAGAAAAGCACAATATAAATTTAATTATCTATCTATCTATCTAATAGTTCTTTACAAAGAATCAAATTATCTCGATCGTTTTATCATTTAACTCATGAAGGATAGAACTGTTTTTATATCATAAACGTGTTTCCAAAATAACACGTCACGTCATTGACCCATGTACAGCAGATAATTATGGGAAAGTTACATAATGTTCCAGCCTCTCCTCAGTCCCCTAGGCCAGGGGTCGGCAACCCTGGTCCTGGAGAGCCGCAGGGTGTGCTGGCTGAATGGTATTTTCAAAAATGGCCACAAAAGTTCAATAAACTGGCCACAATTAGCTTTTTACCAGTCAGATCAACTCTGACATTTCTAACTGCTACAGTGTAATGATTTGATACAATTGAAGTCACAAGACCACAATGAGAGTCCTTCAATTACCACCTTTTTTCAATGTTTCTTCAATTTGATTCCCAATCACAGCTGTTCCGACACGGTAACATCTTCCATCAATTCAGAGAGCCCTGGCTGGTTCCAGCCTCTCCTCAGTCCCCTAGGCCAGGGGTCGGCAACCCTGGTCCTGGAGAGCCGCAGGGTGTGCTGGCTTTCGTCTCCACCTTAAAATAAGCAACCGATTCAGACCCAAGAAACCAGGTGAGGTGAGTGAACCGTGTAATCAACGGCTTTCATTGATCAATTAATGGCAAGTAACAACGAAAGCCAGCACACCCTGTGACTCTCAAGGACCTGGGTTGCTGACCCCTGCCCTAGGCAGTGTGCAAGTACACAATCAATCACAATCACAGTCTTATAGTTTTCCAACTGGAGTGGCAGATGTCCACAACAGCCAAAAATCGTGAGGTAAATCGTGTGCATCTCTAGGAGCACCAAGTAGCTCCAACTCTGTTCAGTGCAGTTCACCTTAATATTGCAATAAGACAAAGACAGGTGGCCAACTTCTGCAGTGCAAATAACAGTTTAATTAACAGCTGCTACAGAGACCCCCATGCAGGTGTTTCTATGCATTTGCTACAATACACGGTAGCACAAACAGGCATAGGGTCCAGACGATAGGAATTCCACATTACATTTTAACTAAAGCACATCATCATTTCTAACACACCATTCCTGCAGTGAAATCAGTTTTATTCAATCTAATTTTTAGAGCCTATGCTTATTAGTCCCTCATTGCTGGTCTCCTGTCAATCCAAATGCAAGTGCTGCTGTCGCGGAATATATATATATATATATATTTTTTGTTTTGTTTTGTTTTTGTTTTTGTGTCTGTAAACAGTGGATTTGTTGTAAATAAAAGGTCACTGATTGGAAAAAAGAAATTATGAGTAAGTGTATAGCCTTTCTTGTAAGATACAAAATTGCTTCTCAAAAGGTAGGCTGGACCTAGGACAATGTAGCTTTTTGAAAATGTGATTATGATATGCAAAAAAAAACTCTTCAAATGCAACAAAATACTGTTGAGTATGCACATAGTACAGTTCCTCAGTACTAGTGTCTTTTCTTCAATAACACTGTTTTAAATGCAAATAATAGCATCAAGCCAAACATAAGATATAAAAAAGCCTTTGTGATAACACAAAACATAAAAAATGCAGGGTAACAAAAATGTAATGGACCATGTAGAAAAAGGCCATATATTAACCATAATACACAATATCATCAATCACAATATTTAAAATAATGAAAGTCATGAATGACTGTACTTTCTGACTGATTAATGAACTAAATATACTGTATAGCACACCTGTCTCTTCCTTGTTTGACATACTGGGCCTACAAGCTGAGATACAGCCATAGACATTCTACCTAATACGGCCAAGAAGTTCAACTCTGGCATTCCCTCTGTCCACTGTACTTGCTTGTCTAAGATATTCTTTTTGGCAACAGGAGTTTCTTGATAAGTGTCCTGTACTGTCTGCATTGTATGCTACAGATGTTATTTTCTTCAACCAAATCTTCATGAATGCTCATAATTAGCCATGAGATGAAAACACAATAAGCTACAACTCCAGAGACAGAACATTAGATGTTAAGGGTTAAATATCTGGTCAGAATGTCTGATCTAAAGCATAGACTGAAGATTTGCATACGATATACTTTTTTGGTAGTTTAACCATTTAAGTGCTATTTTTCAAAAATAGTAGGACATAACTATGCTCAACAAGTAATTTTACATTTATTTCAAACTTTTATTAGATTCACACCACTGCCAAAAAAAGACTTGACACAAGCCTAAACCTCAGCCATTATTGTGGAAAATAGGAGCCTGTAAGGAATTGAAAGATAAGAATTAAGGCAGTTGAACAATCTGGCATGTATCCTGAGTGTATTCCCACCAACTTAAAACGTTACCTAGCCACAGCCAACCCCTTTCTTCTTCCTCCTCTATCTGTCTAACATCCTGAACTGCTCCCTTTCACAAAAAGCACCTCCTGCTCCTTCTCTAATAAAAGCTATCCTATTACTTCCTGCAGTTGATCAATGCTCCAGAATACTCTAGTGTCCGGACCTTTGATCACAGCTGTTTACTCCCAGCATATTTTCTTCTCATTTTATATACATTTTACTTATTTTATAACTCCTGTTTTTATTCACATGCATTATATCCAAAGTACTTTGGGCATAAGGTATGTAATGCACTTCATAAATAAGGTTGTATCATTATTATTATTATTATTATTATTGTTATTAATATTATTGGTGTTGTCATCATCTCTTTTAGTGCCTGTATTTTATGCTCTTCTTTTTGGCTTGTACGGAGCTCTGTTCATTGGTTGGTCCTCCATCCCCATGTGTGGTGACCATTGAGATATAAGAACCGGAGACAGCTTCTGTTTATCAGATCCACGGATTCCTATGTTAGCTGCTCAAAAATATTACAATTTCGCCAGGGAAAATACACAGTTTTCAATGTTCAATTACATTTTGGTACAATTGTCAGGGGAATGCCAATCCCTGGTCCCCCGGTGTTGACAAATGACATTATTATGAAAGTTTGTGTGATGATGGAAGATATGCACAACCTCCTAAAATATGTCACGAAAATTCAAGGACAATAAATCATGGAAGCCAAGTGGAATGATAATAATAATAATAATAATAGTAATAATAATAATAATAATCCAGTTCTATTAAATTCAGTGATCATCTCCAAATGAGTGGTCCCACCCAAAGCAGTACACCAAGAGAAAAACGTTGTCTACATTTTCACACAGGACCAGACAGGGAACGGAGAGCTGCATTGTGGTGGGAGGGCAGGAAGGCAGCAGTGTGAAAAGCAGTGACCGTGGCAACCATGACTAATTCAATTAACCAGCCTCTTCTTTCAGCTCGTACCTGAAAACAAGAGCAGAAGAGAGGATATGACACACTAAGGCAGAAAGTGGAAAGTGAAACACAGACTTCACTATGCCCATTTTCACTCACCATATCATCATATCATCATATCATGGTGCAAAAATCTGGGCACCCCTGGTTTAAATGTCAGTTACAATGAATCTGTACATAATCGAAAGCAAACCTGAACTCTAAATGGTTAAACATGAGACGTTTCTGCTAATTTTAAAGCAAAATTGGTTTTTACAGGGGTTTTGTAAGGTTTTTAAAAAGATGATTACCAAGGCCCAGACCCAGGTGACTTACTCGTTAGGGCTTCAGTGAGTCAGGTCATTATAATTCCAGGGCTGAACTTTTTATTCTGAAGTGACCCCATGCCTTCTAAAGTATCCAACTGCAGTGGCTGTTCTATCTGGTATTAACAACCATGGGTTCCTCTAGTAACAGTTGTTCAAGTATGTCCGAATGTTTATTTCCACCACAAGGAGAAAGCTACAAACACTCTTTCAATGTTTCAAACTGCCTATTTCCACTGTCAGAAACATTGGAAAACGGAAGACAAATGGAACAGTTGAAGTCAAGGAAAGGTCTGGAAAACCAAGAAAGATTTCAGATAGAATGGCCCTAGACCTGATGAGAAATGCTCAGAAGAACACATCACTGCAAAGGAGCTGTAAAAAAAGTAGCATACACAGGTCTAGCTGTTCACAGGACAACAATACAATATACTTTAAACAGCAAAGACCTACATGGAAGAGTTGCCAGAAATAACGACTTCAACACAAAATTAAGTGTCTGAAGTATGCAAAAGAAAACACTGAGAAGCCTGAAGCCTTTTGGAACAATGTGCTTTGCACTGATGAAACCAAAATGGAACTTTTTGTCCACTAACAAAGAAAGTATGTTTTGAGAAAAAAGTGTAAATCCTTTGTAGAGAAGAAAGACTCTTATTGTTGTATTTGTCTGAGGAAGAGTTACAAGGTACTAACTGACAGGGTTCCAAAACTTTTTCACAGGGCCTATTTTGAAACTGTAAAAAATGTAAATAAAAAGTAATCTTGCTTTCAAATTTGAAGAATGTTTAACTTTAGAAATCTGATTTAGAAATCAGGTTTGCATCTGTTCACTTAGATATTAATTGTAAAAGGCTTTTTGACCAGGGGCGCCCACATTTTTGCACACCACTGTTTGACATGGTGTAAGTTATCATATTTATTAATTTTTTTGCATTACTGGTGCATAATCATTTCACTGCCTGTGTTCCTGGTACTTAAATGGCATTTCAGCATTCAGCCTTTCTATTTGGTGTCCAAGGGAGGGAGCACATGCAACAACTGCACTTCAGTAATGTCATGCAGTGGCAAAAAAAACAAAAAAATTCACTACAATCTGGAATGGCCAGTTGTAACTGCGCCAGGCGGTAGCCTGCATCTCCTCCGAAATGCGTTCAACCCGCCATTTTGCGCGGCTACTGCTACTACTCTCCCACTGGAGAGAAATACTGGTGCAGGCAGACAGAGCCCAGTCGACTGGAGGACCTTCCAGGAGACACCGCCCGGTCAATGACCATGCAGGTAACCCTACTTACCACTGTGTGACCCCCGAGGCCAGGTCAATCTGTGACAGATCAAGCTGTACCTGGAACAGAACAGCACAAAAGAGAGTGTTATGAAGGGTTAGACAGCACAGGTGGGGTCCAGAGGCCAGAAAGTAAAAGTCCTGGCATGTGTTTCTGCCACCCATGAACTCAGCCAGCTGATTTCACTGAATTGTTCTACCCCCATGGCAGAAGAATTGTGCCAATTAGCAAATCCAGGTGACTGGAACAAAACACTGGGGCGGACTTTTACTTTCTGAACCTGGATTTTCCACCTCCGATAGAGAGTTAAACCACAGGCATATTCACAGCAAATTCTGTGAAAAGGACTCTGTTCAAAACAACAGCCCTCTACACCAGCGTTTTTCTTAACTGTATTTATGTTTTTTTTAGGGAAGGCAGAGGTTGTTGGGAATGTGAACGAAACTCGCCATGGAGAGAAAAAACGGAGCCATGAAGGTGTGGACTGACCTTGCCGATGACCTCTCTGTCCCGGTTCATGAAGGACACTGTGTTTTTGACAGACAAATCCAGCTGTCTGCGTCTCGCCTCCTCCAGAGAGAGACTGAAATCAAACCTGAACAGGAGACACACAGAGGGAGTTGAAAGAAAGAGAGACCCAGACATAGTGGGTTTCGCAAAACCTCATTTGGTCAAGTAAAATACACAACACATATCACAAATACACAAACCACATATCAAGGAGCATACAGTATGGTCACATTAATGCCCAAACCATCATCTCAAAAAACACACCAGTAGCATACCACCACCACCAGTAGCAAGAGCCAGATTTTGCAATGCACAGTAAAACTGACATTTCAACAACATTCAGCCCATTTCAGCCTTGGAAACCTTGTGCAAACATTAGGCAGCATACATTAGTGTGCATTTTTCAGCATGTGCTCCTTGGAAAAGTGTAGAGAGATCAAAATGGGCACGATCCTGTTCACAATCCCTTCTCACCTTTCATTGTACTCTGGGCTGACCTCTCTCTTTTTGACACTGGTCTTTCTTTTGGTGGCCTTGTTCTTGTCTGGCAACAGGATAAGAGAGACGTAGGGGTCTGAGACTTCCCTGCCACCGGCTGCCAGGTGCCTGGAGACACAGTCAGACAGAATGCTCAGCATATTCAACAGTACTCAGTATGGCAATCCATTAATATGATTTGGTTCATTTATTTTTGCTAGGGAGGGAGCATGTGCAATATTAACATACATTCCAAAATGTTAAATCTACAGCACTGCACAAGATGCAACTAAACCCTTACTTTCCTCAGCAGCCCCTGGGCATGTATAACAATAAAATACATCATTAGGGAAACAGTAGAAAACAGAAAACAGAAGTGAACTGAATGGATACAGCAGGAAAACTGAATGGATTCAATCAACATTTGTCCTCAAAGTGCATAGCAGGCAGAGGTCGGCCAAGAAGAATACTGCTTGATGGGAAAAGTAAGTCTTGTGTTTCCTAGTAATATTTGAAGTTAGAATAATCAACGGACTACCCTTGAGGTGGTCCCAGCTGACACTCAAACTGACCTGCAGGCATGAACCGTGATGGCCAGCTTTCTCTCTTTGGTGAGGTAGGAGAGAGAGAGTTTTACCTGCCCCCTTTCCTCCTGTCCATCAGGCCTGTGAACACAGAGTAACACTGAGGAATCAGAGTGTGTGCTCTTGTGTGTGCGTGCGTGCATGTGTATGTGTATGTGTATGCATGCGTGCGTATGTCTATGTGTGTGTTTGTGCATGCAAAGATATTAATTTTCTCATTCTTCGAAATGTGAACAAATTGCCATTGTTTCTTGGCTTATCTCACCCCTAGTCGGGCACTAACCTCAGCCGTTTGGCTGCTGCACCGCTCGCCAGGGCACCCTGAAGGCCACCAGTCTCCACCATCTTAGTGTCAAGGATCTGTCACACAAGAAGCAAGATGATAGTCCATACTACTACTACCAGCAGCAATGCAAAAAATGAACCACTAAAGCAACGATACAAATGGAGTCATTACATTACATTGCATTATTGGCATTTGGCAGACGCTCTTATCCAGAGCGACGTACAGTTGATTAGACTAAGCAGGAGACAATCCTCCCCTGGAGCAATGCAGGGTTAAGGGCCTTGCTCAAGGGCCCAACGGCTGTGCAGATCTTATTGTGGCTACACTGGGATTCGAACCACCAACCTTGCCTGTCCCAGTCATTTACCTTAGCTACTACGCTACAGGCCACCACAGAGTCCTTCAGTATAATGAATAAGTCATAGTGCTGAACAGACATACTACCAGTACAGAAAACAGGCACCCTCACACAAATGCAGTATACTTACTTATTTGATAATTATGATAATTGAATAACTGTGAGTGTGTATTTGTATGAGTGTGTCACACACCTTGAGTTCAGCTCTCAGCAGAATCTGACTCTCAGATGAGACTCCATCCAGGCTCAACCAGCGGTCCAGTACCAGGCCCGGTTCTGACAGCAGCTGTCTGACAGGCAGAACCAGAGAGCCTGTGGGCTGGTCCCCAGTGTGAGTGAGCTGGAGAGAGAGAGTGAGAGAGAGAGAGAAAGAGAATAGGAGTAAGAAAGGGATAGATGAAAAGAGAGAGAGCCTTAACCAAATGAGCTGCCCAGCAGCCCACAACTTATCCCCACTCTGAGAATCTGAGAATCATCCTTTAAAAAACTTGTAAATTGTAAATTAAAGTCAGGAAAAGATTTTAAGTACCACTGACTTTTGGCTTGTAAATAACATTCACACTGGAGTCTGCATCCAGAGTTTTTATTATCACAATGTCTCACCTTCACAACAAGCATGTCATGATTAGGGTCATGAACCAGGAAGTGAAAAGCCTCCTTCCACTGAGGAGAAATGGAACGATCACACACCTTAAAAACAAGGAGAGGAGGTAGAGCTAAGTATTGCCCATTTCACTGATATCATGTCACAAACAACAGTAAAAATAATTGTTTTAGTACATAATGATTTACTTTTTTCCCTTTCTATGGAAAACAGATTCCTGCTTATTTCAATAACTGCCTCATAGTGGTTTCAATGTAGCTTGTGAACTGAGGTAACTTGCCAGTGTAGTCATGGTAACTATTTCAACATGTCTTACCTTGGTCTTGTGGGAGGTACCCAGCAGTACAAGCTCCGCCCCCACCTTTGGCTCCTTCCCACTTTTCTTCAGCTGAACACACGTGAGAAAATCAACATCGTTCACTGATCACAATTAACACCAACAAATTCACACTGCATTAGTTACCCACCAATCATCATCTATAGAACATCAAGTAACACTCCAAAATGTACACTGAATTTGTTCCCTGATAAATAGTAGTTTTAAAACTGTACATGCTTGTGTGAAAAACACCTGAACATATGAAATTGACAACATCTGTACACAATGACAAGAGATATGTGGGAAGGTGGTCTCACAGGCAGGCCGTGGGCGCGGTCCATGTACACAAACAGCACAGCAGCAGAGGGTACAGCCTTGTTCAGGTAGGACTGCAGGGACTGGAACTGCAGGACCTGAGGAGTGAGATTAGAAACAATGAGGATTGGGATTAATCAAATACATACAGACAGAATCTTTTCAGTCCAAATCTGTAAACTGCAGCTGGAATGACTGCTCTAAGACTGTAACAGAAAGATGGGCTCAGTAAGTGAGCAGAGTGAGGACTGGACTCACCTGTTCCAGTCGGTCAGGGTCTGAGACTTTGGGCAGCCACTCCAGAACCAGGTGAACACGGCCTGACTTCACATCATTCAGAGTGAACCACTGCAACACACACACAGGAGACAGGGTAATTATACCCACTACAAAACACACACAGGAGACAGGGTGATTATATCCACTACAACACACACACAGGAGACGGGAATTATATTCACTACAACACACACACAACACCCTCCTAAAAATGGTAATGAAAAAAACCCTTGATTGGTCGTTACATTTTGTTGAGTATAAAATAAGGAACTAAAACCAAAATTACCTGATCAGTGTACTGGGACCTGATGATGTCACCTAGACGGACGTTAAACCTGCCAAGACAATGATACAACATTATATCAAACCTGACACAGTCAATAACTTCATCAACTGTATATCTATCAATACAGAGACACTGGTACAAGTACAAAACACACATCAGTCAGAAGGTAATGGAGTCATAGTCAATTCAGGGCAAACTACAATATAGAACTTGCATTGACTGAATATATCAAAAAACCCCAGCCAGCACCCACCTCCCCAGGAAGTCATCACTGTCCAGATCTTTATCATACAGCTCAAACTTCACCTCCTGACCAGACAGTGGAGTCAGAATGACCTGCAAAATCACCATAATGTTAGTACCGCACTACAATTAGCCACTAACAAGGTTAATATCCATGCCGATACATTGTACTGTACCTCATACAGCTCATTCCAAGTGGGGTTGAGGTCCTTGTCAATCACCCGACTGCGGAAGCCCACACCTCCTATGTGTATGTTGACATAGGGGTCGCTCTTCCCCTTCACCATGCCGCCCATGAGGTTGTCCTTGGCGACCAGATTCTGTGCCTCCAACAGGATGATCCGCAGCACCCCCTGCAGGACAGACACTATTACTGCAGTCTCAATGGACTTACTGTGTGTACAATTTACCAAGGTGTTCGGGGACATTCTGTGCCATTGTATCAAGGGGGCCTGCCAACATGCGGTTCCATTGGTTAAATTCAGCTGTTTAAACATTGAATAATGCATCCAACACACACCTCAGATGCAAAGCTGGCGTCAGGAGCGGTCTGTTGGGGGCGTGTTATGGAGGGGCTGGGGACACTGACCCACCCAGGGACAACAGCTCTTTTCTCCTCATCCTCCTCAGGGACAGAGACAGGGGTGTGCGGAGTGACCAGGGTACTGGAGGGGTCTTTCTCACCGGCCCTGGGTTTGAGACAGAACACACTCCAATGATGTACGATAGGCAGGCAAGCAGCAGCATAGGAAGTGAATACATTCTGCTTGTCATAAATACAAAGGTTTCACCAAATCATAGCTGGACCAAATTCTAGCGGTACCTTCTTTGGTTACAAAGTTTTTTTTGTTACTGTAACATTACACTTATTATTGTTAAATAGTGGATATTTGTGGCACGTAATAAAGTATTTGATAGACTATCGAATAGGACTAACCTCAATCTGTATATGTGAAACCAACCCATTAAGACACAAATAAACATCCATTCATAGGAAGAATAAAAGACCCTTAACCGGTGGGGGTCACTAGAAAAGAGATGAAACTCACGCCCCTATCCAACTGAACCCACCTGTTGATGTGTTCTCCATGGATTCACAACAAACAAGCAATTTAATTATTTTCCTGTCTCTGAGGCACAGCATCCTGGACTCACCCCTGGGCAGGCCCCGCCTTGAACCACTCCTGCTCCTGATGGTCCTCTTTGATTGGGGGGGTGGGTTCTTCCTCCTCTTCCTCCTGGGCAGCTCCCACCAGCTCTTCCCGAACCACACCACGCTCCGCCATCTTTGTGTCCAGAAGCTTTTAGCATTGAAAAGTTGACATACAGAACAAAGATAGACCATCAATAAGTATAAGTGTGCAATGATGATTGTGTACTAGCCTACAGTCATTGGACTAACATCACCATGGCAAGTTACTATTGGTGAAATATCGGCGCTTCATCACATGTCAGCATGTGCACCCACTCTAGTACTGTACGTCTCACCTCAGTTGCAAAGCTGGGGTCTGGAGTGATCTGCTGGGGTCGTATTTCGGGGGGGCTGGAGACTTCGCTGACCCCACCAGGGGCGACCTCAGAAGCTGTTTCCTCCTCATGCCTCTCAGGGACAGACACAGGGAAGTGGGGTGTGATAGGCTCACTGGGAGCCCTGGGTACGAAGAGGAAAACACAAGGACCAGTGTCAGTGTTGCCCCAGAACGTGCTTATATTCTGTACATTTAACACAAGTTTAAAATAGGCCAACTTAACAAGAGAAAATTACAATCATCAACACTTAGTGCACACAATGCTGAATAAAGTTCATGTAAAAGGAAATGGTGAAACTGGAAATGAGGTGAATGATAAGGCAAGCCGAGCTGCAGAACTGTGTTACCACTGAAGAGCACACAGAGGAATGGATACTGGAAAAGAGACTTTTACAAAATCGAGAAGAGAAATTGAGAGGTTGTGACCCACCAACAATTGATGATTTGAATTATTCAAGAACACAGAGTCTGTGACTCACCCCCGGGTTGGCCCCGCCTTCAGCCATTCCTGCTCCTGATTGGAGGGTGAGGTCTCCTCTTTGACTGGGAGGGTGGGTTCGGCCTCCTCTTCTTCCTCAGCAGCTCCTACCAGCTCCTCCTGAAGCACACCGTGCTCCTTCATCTTGGTGTCCAGGATCTATCACAAAGCAACACACTCAGATGTACATTCTCACACTGATAACAGAGCACATATCCACACTATCGCTTGTGTGTGTGTGTGTATGTGTATACCTATAAACATGTGTTTATGTGTGTGCTTCTGTACACTTGTATGTTTGCCTGTATATATATATATATATATACACACACACCTTGAGTTCAGCTCTCAGTAGAATCTGACTCTCAGGTGGGACTCCATCAAGGTTCAGCCAGCGGTCCAGTACCAGGCCCGGTTCTGACAGCAGCTCTCTGACAGGCAGAACCAGAGAGCCTGTGGGCTGGTCCTCAGTGTGAGTGAGCTAGAGAGAGAGAGAGAGAGAGAGAGAGAGAGAGAGAGAGAGAGAGAGAGAGAGAGAGAGAGAGAGAGAGAGAGAGAGAGAGAGAGAGAGAGAGAGAGAGAGAGAGAGAGAGAGAGAGAGAGAGAGAGAGAGAGAGAGAGAGAGAGAGAGAGAGAGAGAGAGAGAGAGAGACATTAATTTCCATTACATAGTGTTTCCCTACTCCCACACAATTGGCATTTAATTTGATCTGGTGCCGTAATTTTGCTATAAAACGCTGTGAGCTAAGATGATAGAGCAGCAGCCTTTATAACTCCATGCAACTACTAAAAACACTTCACAAAAAATCACAAAACACACACAAGAATGCTTACCCTGACTAGAAGCGTGTCCATTTTGGGGTCATGAACCAGGAAGTAGAACGTCTCATCCCACTGAGGAGATGTGGAACGATCACACACCTTAAGAGAGAGATTGGAGGCACATTAGCCAGCCATTGAGACAGGATCATTATCACTCATGAACACTATAATACACCGCTATATATATATTCCATTCAGGTAGTGGAAATACGTTCTCATCACACTGAAAAAATTAAAACAGACTGAGAGCCAATCTGTCTCTATGTTTAGCTCAGAAGCTGCCACAGTTGGTTTGGACCAGACCTGGGAGAAATATGTAATCGCTTTGGATTCAAATACTACTGTGCTCGATTGATTTTCCCTGGTGCAATTGAGCCAACCAAAAGGACCAGAAGACAGCTTTCGGACTTTCTGAAAGCATTTCTTAGGTTTACTACACCAGACAGCTCAGTGAAACATAGAAAGGTTTTTGAATCCAAACAATTATGTATTTGACCAAGGTCTGATTTGGACGCTATGCAGAGCATATAGAGGGGTCTTGTGGGACGTTTTCCCGACCTTGGTCTTGTGGGACGTTTTCCCAACCACAAGCTCCGCCTCCACCTTTGGTTCCTTCCCGCTCTTCTTTAACTACACACAAAGTGAATTATATAGAAATTAACATTTAATATTCCTCCAGGGGGCACTAAACATATACACATCTTTATGCCAAAGAGTAACATCAATATATGAACACAACATATAGGAATTGTGGGAAGGTGGTCTCACAGGCAGGCCATGGGCGCGGTCCATGTACACAAACAGCACAGCAGCAGAGGGTACAGCCTTGTTCAGGTAGGACTGCTGGGACTGGAACTGCAGGACCTGAAGAGTGAGATTAGAGATTCATACAGACACAATGAGGATTGGGATTAATCTAATTCATAGACAGAATCTTGTCAGTCCAAACCTGTAAACTGCAGCTGGAATGGCTGCTCTAAGACTGTAACAGAAAGATGGGCTCAGTAAGTGAGCAGAGTGAGGACTGGACTCACCTGTTCCAGTCGGTCAGGGTCTGAGACTTTGGGCAGCCACTCCAGAACCAGGTGAACAAGGCCTGACTTCACATCATTCAGAGTGAACCACTGTAACACACACATAACAGGGTAAATACATATACACACACATAACAGGGTAAACAAACTCCCATATAGGTAGGCATAAGCTACAATGCCGACAAGCATTCTTTCATATATGTGTGTGTGTGTGTATGAAGGCTCCATACATGTGTTAACCATTCAGGGTGCATGCTATCTCAGAACAGACGCACTCACCTGATCAACATACTGGGAGGTGATGATGTCCCTCAGACTGACCTTAAACCTGCAAACACAATCATATAAGATGAAATAACCTGATGGATACAATACAAGAGACAAGATGGTATACCGATGACAGGGCTACATAGAAAAGCCAAAAGTGATTGGCTAAAATTATTCATTACTTTCTTGCCTTTCAAAAAGTCCTTTCTTAAAGGTCAAATATATATATGTTATTATAACACCTCCTGTACACAGGGCTTGAGGTAATGTAGCCTCTTTCTAAAGGAAGCATTTGACAGAGAGTACATTGCAGAAAATGGAAGAGAAAGCTACCTGAGAGCTGACAGGACGGATTAGGTCTTGGGATATGATACAGCCCTACAAAAGTGTATACCTGTATGGGTAGCTCACTCAATATTACTGCGTAATCACTCACCTCCCCAGGAAGTCATCCTGACCCACATCCTTATCATACAGCTCAACCTGGACATCCTGACCCGACAGTGGAGTCAGAACCACCTGGGAAAATACCATAACATCAGTACTGCGCTAAAATTACCCCACATGTCAAAAACCACTGGGACACCATGACCAAAATCTTCACCAGCATTACACCACACCTGAATTATATCTACAATTCAAATAACTCCACGTCAACACAGCTCATATTATTGCCGTGGTTATAACTGTATAAATCCTGTAACATTCTGCTGTACCTCATACAGCTCGTTCCAGGTGGGGTTGAGGTTCTTCTCGATCACATGACTGCGGAAGGACTTGTCCCCAACGCGTATGTTCACGTACGGATCGCTATGCCCCTTCCCCATGAACTTGTCCTTGGCGACCAGATTCCGTGCCTCCACCAGGATAATCCGCAGCAACCCCTGCAGGATGGATACCGTTACTCCAGCCTGAATATGCCTACTTTATAGGCATCCTGTAAGAGACTTTTGATTGAATGCAGCTGCTATAGAGCTGAAGCACACCTACACACATGCTGCCTCTCACCTCAGTTGCAAAGCTGGGGTCAGGAGTGGTCTGCTGGGGTCGCGTTTCAGGGGGGCTGCGGACTTCGCTGACCCCAGCAGGGGCGACCTCAGAAGCTCTTTCCTCCTCATGCCTCTCAGGGACAGACACAGGGAGGTGGGGTGTGATAGGCTCACTGGGAGCCCTGGGTACGAAGAGGAAAACACAAGGACCAGTGTCAGTATCAACGTGCTTATATTCTGTACATTTACCACAAGTTTAAAATAGGGCAACATAACAAGAGAAAATTACAATCGTCAACACTTAGTGTACACAATGCTGAATAAAGTTAATGTAACAGGAAATGGTGAAACTGAAAATGAGGTGAAGGATAAGGCAAGCCGAGCTGCAGAACTGTGTTACCACTGAAGGGCACACAGAGGAATGGATACTGGACTTTAACAAAATCAAGAAGAGAAATAACCTAATTCTGGCCAGACTTAAGAGCCAGAACCTTGTTAGTCATTGAGAGGTTGTGAGACACCAACATTTGATGATTTTAATTATTCAAGAACACAGAGTCTGACTCACCCCCGGGTTGGCCCCGCCTTCAGCCGTTCCTGCTCCTGATTGGAGGGTGAGGTCTCCTCTTTGACTGGGAGGGCGGGTTCAGCCTCCTCTTCTTCCTCAGCAGCTCCTACCAGCTCCTCCTGAAGCACACCGTGCTCCTTCATCTTGGTATCCAGGATCTGATTCATGGAAACACATCCACACACATTCTAACGTGGCTAAAACAGCATGCAACAGCAGCAGAAAATCTGAATCATTCAAACTTTTCACCCTGACTTTCACCATAAACTTCAACATTTATACTGAAGCATTAAAAACTTTAATGTGTGCATGCTTGGGTTGTATGTGCATACCTGTGTCAAGTGCATTTTTGTGTGTTTGCACATATGTTTACATGTATTTATGTGTACATGTCACACACCTTGAGTTCAGCTCTCAGTAGAATCTGACTCTCAGGTGGGACTCCATCCAGGCTCAGCCAGCGGTCCAGTACCAGGCCCGGTTCTGACAGCAGCTCTCTGACAGGCAGAACCAGAGAGCCTGTGGGCTGGTCCCCAGTGTGAGTTAGCTGGAGAGAGACAAGGAAGGAGAGAGAGAGCGAGAAAGAGAGAGAGAGAGAGAGAGATGGGGGACAGAGACAGATGAGTTGAGTTGAATGATTTTTTACAGATGAGTCGAGCTTTTAACAAATGCACTCAGAAAATAACTATCTTGCTCTCACATGTCCGTCCCTCACCTTCACAATCAGGGCATCATATTTGGGGTCATGAACCAGGAAGTGAAATGCCTCATCCCACTGAGGAGAAGTGGAACGATCACAAACCTTGAAAGAGAGAGATGTCAGATGAGTGGAGGTACATTGACAAGCTTCTCCAGACAGGAACATTTTCAATCTCCATCACAAACATGGCATTCACACTAAAGAGCTGTGATGATTATTACTTTCAGTAACCAATGAATTAATTTACTGATACACATGACAATAGTTTCTTTACCATAACTGGTTAGGACTCATTTTGGAGAGTGTATGTAGTTGGACGGGTCTTACCTTGGTCTTGTGGGAGGTTTCCCCGAGCACAAGCTCCGCCTCCACCTTTGGCTCCTTCCCACTTTTCTTCAGCTGAACTCACAAACATGACAACATTAGTAATCTCTAATGAAAACCAATGAACACGCAGAACTGAACTTCTGGAAATGTTTGGTCAATAGTGCTAAATAGAATATTTCTAGCGATGGAACCAGAGATGTTCTTTTGGTTTATTGGTCTTTGTACTTTGTACAGCTGACAAGTCCATGTCACACCAGAAACCAAATAAAGTCTGGTTACTTTCAGCATTTAAGGTCTCATCCATGCACTAGAATCAGAATGGAGCCTTAACCGGATGAGCCACACAGCATCCCCACCACGGTCCTGTTTCAGTGACATCTTATTTCAAAGAGGGTCCGAGAGGCTGAACCATTTGTTTACACAGACAGACATTTTTTAAAGCACTTAGCATGTCCCTAATACATACACACATCACAGTTATGATAAGACAAAGGTAGCGTAGTCTCACAGGCAAACCGTGAGCGCAGTCCATGTACACAAACAGCACAGCAGCAGAGGGTACAGCCTTGTTCAGGTAGGACTGCTGGGACTGGAACTGCAGGACCTGAGGAGTGAGATTAATCACAGCCATACAGACACAAAGAGCAGTGACATTAATCTCAGTCATACAGCCACGATGAGGAGTGAGATTAGACGCATTGATACAGACACAATGAGCACTGGGATTTGTGAATCTTGTCAATCCAAACTTGTATACAGCAGTTGAAATGGCTGCTCTAATACTGTAATAGAAACATAGGCTCATTAAGTTAGTGAGGACTGGACTCACCTGTTCCAGTCGGTCT
Source organism: Conger conger (assembly GCF_963514075.1). Lineage (NCBI taxonomy): Eukaryota > Metazoa > Chordata > Actinopteri > Anguilliformes > Congridae > Conger > Conger conger. Next base: position 27,445,992 of record NC_083773.1, on the reverse strand, counting down.
GGGTCTGATACTTTAGGCAGCCACTCCAGAACCAGGTGAACACGGCCTGACTTCACATCATTCAAAGTGAACCACTGCAACACACACAGAAAACATGGTCAATACACACAGAAACGCACCAGAAAAATTATTTTTGCATCCTGTTGTAATAAGGCTCAAAAAATTAAATGCAAATACACTTTACAATCTTATTTAGATAAGTATCTGGAAAAATGACAGAATGTGTCTCACCTGATCAGTATACTGGGAAGTGATGATGTCATTCAGGCTGACACTAAACCTGAAAACACAATAATATTAATAATAATATAAGATCAAAAAACTTAAATGTTGTTATATATGAAGCACAGTGGTGCATAATTATATACCTGACAGTATGACTGACTGATTCCGCGTTACAAACACAATGATAAAAGATGATACTGCCTTTAACTGCCAACAGCAAAATGTTTGGTATTTCATTTTATGCTACTTTTGAGTTACAATTGATAGGCCAGTTTCTGTGAGTATGAAGAACATTTGTGGTGTGTTTATATGTCATAGCAGGAACTGGAATCATTCAGAAGTCAAACATCAAAATAAACTTGAGATATTACAGGAACAGTCCATACTGTGTATTGCTTCACGCCTGCATGTGCAAGAATGGACATTTTAAGTGTAAATACATTAACAAAACAAGCCCACACCCTTACAAAATGAGAAACCACTCTATTTCACTATGAACTCACCTCCCCAGGAAGTCGTCCTTATCCACATCTTTATCGTACAGCTCAACCTGGACATCCTGACCCGGCAGTGGAGTCAGAACCACCTGGGAGAACACCAGAACATCAGTACTGCGCTAAAATTATCCCACATGTCAAAAACCACGAGGACACCATTACCAACATCTTCACCAGCATTAAACCACACCTGAATTATATCTACAATTCAAACAGCTCATATTATCGCCATGGTTATAACTGTAGGAATCCTGTAACATTCTGATGTACCTCATACAGCTCGTTCCAGGTGGGGTTGAGGTTCTTCTCGATCACATGACTGCGGAAGGCCTTGTCCCCAACGCATATGTTCACATAGGGATCGCTCTTCCCCTTCCCCATGAACTTGTCCTTGGCGACCAGATTCCGTGCCTCCACCAGGAGAATCCGCAGCAACCCCTGGAGGACATACATTACTACTGCAGACTGAACATACATCTGCACAACATACATTTAAAGCACCAACATTTACAGCATAGCTATTACATTCTCTCTGTCAACTATTTCATTGACTTGTACCTGTCCTGCTCTATTGTTTAACTACAGCTGCATTAATACTTGAGAGCATGTGCACACGCTATGTGTCTCACCTCGGTTGCAAAGCTGGGGTCAGGAGTGGTCTGACTGGGTCGTGTTTCGGGGGGGCTGGGGACCTCGCTGACCACCAAAGGGGTGACCTCAACAGCTCTTCCCTGCTCGTCCTCTCCAGGGACTAGGGCCTGCTCCCGATGGGCAGATGAGGTCTCTTCTTTGATTAGAAGGGTGGTGTCAGCCTCCTCTTCGCCCTCAGCAGAGGTAGTGCTGTCAGCGGCTCCCACCACCTTCTCCTGAACCACACCACGCTCCGCCATCTTGGTATCCAGGATCTGGTGCACAGACACGCATTCACATACCTTCTATCATGGCTAAAACAGCTTGTAGACTTTTCAGCATAACTTTGAGAAAGCGTCAACATACATGCTGAAGAATTGGAAACATTAAGGCGGTGAGTGTATGCATGGGTTGTCTGTATATCTGTGCTAGTGTGGGTGCATGTGTGTATATGTGTCACACACCTTGAGTTCAGCTCTCAGTAGAATCTGACTCTCAGGTGGGACTCCATCCAGGTTCAGCCAGCGGTCCAGTACCAGGCCCGGTTCTGACAGCAGTTCTCTGACAGGCAGAACCAGAGAGCCTGTGGGCTGGTCCCCAGTGTGAGTGAGCTGGAGAGAGACAAAGAGAGAGAGAGATCATTGGACAAGACAGAGGGGTGAAATTGTTCAAAACAAAGTAACAAAACATAACTCTGACATTTGTTTTTTAATGTTGAGTTGAGCTTTTAACAAATGCATTCAGAAAATAACTATCTCGCTCTCACATTGTACACAAACTTTTGCCCTCCCTGCCCTCACCTTCAGAATAAGTGTGTCATGTTTGGGGTCATGAACCAGGAAGTAGAATGCCTCATCCCACTGAGGAGAAGTGGAACGATCACACACCTTGAAAGAAAGAGAGGGACAGGACAGGATTGTTTCCACTCTCCATCACAAACATGGCATTCACAATAAAGAGCTGTGACGTTATTGCTTTTAGTAATCAATTAATTAATTTACTCATATACATGACAATAGTTTCTTTACCATTACTGGTTAGGACTAATTTTGGAGAGTGTATGTAGTTGGACGAGTCTTACCTTGGTCTTGTGGGAGGTTCCCCCAAGCACAAGCTCCGCCTCCACCTTTGGCTCCTTCCCACTTTTCTTCAGCTGAACTCACAGACATGACAACATTAGTATCCTCTAATGAAAACCAATGAACACCCCAAACAGTAGACATACCTTCAATGAATACTCCTTTTGTAAAGCATGTGGCACATCCTTAATAGATACACAAATCAGTGCACAGTTATGATAAGAGAAAGGAATTGTGGGAAGGTGGTCTCACAGGCAAGCCGTGGGCGCGGTCCATGTACACAAACAGCACAGCAGCAGAGGGTACAGCCTTGTTCAGGTAGGACTGCTGGGACTGGAACTGCAGGACCTGAAGAGTGAGATTAGAAACAATGAGGATTGGGATTAATCAAATTCATACAGACAGAATCTTGTCAGTCCAAACCTGTAAACTGCAGCTGAAATGGCTGCTCTAATACTGTAACAGAAAGATGGGCTCAGTAATTGAGCAGAGTGAGGACTGGACTCACCTGTTCCAGTCGGTCAGGGTCTGATATTTTGGGCAGCCACTCCAGAACCAGGTGAACACGGCCTGACTTCACATCATTCAGAACAAACCACTGCAAGACACACATGGGAAAAAGAGTAAACATACACACATGACAGGGTACACACACACATAGGGAGCAGGGTAAATACATACACTGCAACACTTTTCAGATTCCCAAATGCCATCTTATTTTTTCAGTCCATTGTAATGGTGTTCAACAAATTCAATTTCAAATCCAAATTCTTATATTGAAAACTGCCAAGAGATATAAAGGCAGACAGTCAGACAGGCAGATATATAGACACACATGCCTCACCTGATCAGTGTACTGGGAAGTGATGATGTCATTCAGACTGACACTAAACCTGAAAACACAATGACAAAAGAAGGAAAAGATGAAACATGATGCTAACTGATTTTGAGAGAGCCTGTGTATGATATACGGTGATACAAGACCATGTAAAATCTAACATTACAGTTTACAATAACTTCCACAATAAAACTGGTTCAATGAGCAAAACCTCCCAAAAGATTCTGTCATCTGTTTCTTATACACTAGTCCTGATTCTGAGTTTTTTCTTGGCAGTGGAAGGAATTTTAAAAAAATGTGTTGATATTGTGTACAGTTTTTCCACATAATCTATGTAGATTATAACAGCATGTTGTTGTAAAATGTATACAGGTTATGAAAAAGAATAAGCTTATTGATTTTTTTTTATCGTATTTACAGGTCTATGCATTTGATGACTTTTGTGTGCTGGAAGATAATGTTTTTGAGTAGTGTTTGGCATCGAAGTTTGGGTTTAAACAGATCTTTTGTTTTGTATTTACAGTTTTGCTAAAAATGTAATTGCTAACATTACAATTAGCTGTCTTACATCATAGCTGTTGGGAAAAATTAAATGGAAAAATTAAACAACAATACAACAGGATGCTGCATTTCACTGTATATCAGGAAATAATCTTCAATGAATAAACAAAATGAATATCTAAACAGTTAAGGGGTACTTTGAGTCTTAATACAGTCAGAAAACAGGCTCAAACCTGCGCAAAATGTGAAACAGTAATTCACACTTCTTCATTGGACACTGAACTCACCTCCCCAGGAAGTCGTCCTTATCCACGTCTTTATCGTACAGCTCAACCTGGACATCCTGACCCGACAGTGGAGTCAGAACCACCTGGGAGAACACCAGAACATCAGTACTGCGCTAAAATTATCCCACATGTCAAAACCCACGAGGACACCATTACCAACATCTTCACCAGCATTAAACCACACCTGAATTATATCTACAATTCAAATAACTCCATGTCAACACAGCTCATATTATCGGCATGGTTATAACTGTAGGAATCCTGTAACATTCTGCTGTACCTCATACAGCTCGTTCCAGGTGGGGTTGAGGTTCTTCTCGATCACATGACTGCGGAAGGCCTTGTCCCCAACGCGTATGTTCACATAGGGATCGCTCTTTCCCTTCCCCATGAACTTGTCCTTGGCGACCAGATTCCGTGCCTCCACCAGGAGAATCCGCAGCAACCCCTGGAGGACATACATTACTACTGCAGCCTGAACATACATCTGCACAACATACATTTAAAGCACCAACATTTACAGCATAGCTATTTTATTCTCTCTGTCAACTCTTTCATTGACTTCTACCTGTCCTGTTCCGTTGGTGAAGTACAGCTACTTTAGTACTGGAGAGCTTGTGCACACACATGCTGCCTCTCACCTCGGTTGCAAAGCTGGGGTCAGGAGTGGTCTGGCTGGGTCGTGTTTCAGGGGGGCTTGGGACCTCACTGACCCCCCCAGGGGCACCCTGCTCCTGACTGGACAGTAAGAGGTGTTCTTTGATTGGGATGCTGGGGTCGGCCCCCTCTTTCGCCTCAGCAGAGGTGGTTCTGTCAGCATCTCCCACCAGCTTCTCCTTAACCACACCGCGCTCCACCATCTTTGCATCCAGAATCTGTCGCATGGCAACGCACTCAGATATACATTCTCACACCGGTAAACACAGCATATGTCCATACTATTACAAGTTACACTGAGAAGCAGACTGCCAGGATAAATGATAATGTCAGAATGATAATTTAAATATATTAATGGTGTGGGGGGGAAAGGTGATGTGACCCACAGTTCCGATACACAGCATGCATTCAGCTACATTGTCACACAGAAAAAACAGCATTATATTATGACTGACACATGGCCCAGAAAGAGATGTACATTCTGAAACCACAGTGTATAATAAGAGGCTGTCACAGTAAGAACAGTGACGGTTAAAATTACACTCTGTGAGGATTAGTTCAAACTCTGGCTGCCTTTTTCAAATGTAAAAAGTAGGACTTACCTTGAGTTCAGTTCTCAGCAGTATCTGACTCTCAAAGAGAGCTCCATCCAGTCTCAGCCAGCGGTCCAGTACCAAGTCCGGTTCTGACAGCAACTCGCTGACTGGCAGAACCAGAGAGCCTGTGGGCTGGTCTCCAGTGTGTGTGAGCTGGAAAGAGAGAGTGTAAAGCTCCATAAACCTAAAAAAAGTAATCCTGAAAGAAGTCAACTGGTACTGAAACAGGAAAATTAGTCTTACAATCACTAAATGCCCCAGTTATAGCATGTCTTGCCACATCACAGTTTGTAAGAAGCTGCGGCATGTTTAACGGATTCTCACAACATTTAGCCAAAAAGCTGCATGAGAAAATATGCTACGAAGGCTGTCTCACCTTCACTGTTAGCATGTCCCTTTTGGGGTCATGAACCAGGAAGTAGAACGCCTCATCCCACTGAGGAGAAGTGGAACGATCACACACCTTAAAAGAGAGAGAGAAGGGAGAAGAGTAGAATCATTTTAACCAGCCATTCCGCCGTAAGGATGCTAACTCATTTTGCACAGCGTTGTGAGGAATCTATTTTATGCTATTATTCAACTTGATTCTTATTTTCCGAGAATGGATCTTGACATACTAGTCTGGACTGGAGATGCTCCACACTGTTTCTTCACTGTGTGAGTGGGTTAAACAGATACTAATTGGGAAACATTCATTGCACAATAAATGTGCATAAAGCTGTGAATCAGTGCCAGAACATCCAGCTATTCATAACATGAAATAGCTATTCATCTTATCTTACCTTGGTCTTGTGGGAGGTACCACTCAGCACAAGCTCCGCACCCACTTTTGGCTCCTTCCCACTTTTCTTCATCTGGGTACACCAGAGCAGCACCACAAAATGAGTACGCAGAAATGACAATGAACTGAAAGCTCAGACTTTCTCCATTAGGATATTAGCTAATTTGCCAAATAATCAATGTATTATTGGGCCAAATAATAGATTTGAACACAACATCTCAGTAAGCATATACCTACAAACATTAGTGCACAGTCATTATAAGAGAAAGGAACAGTGGGAAGGTGGTCTCACAGGCAAGCCGTGGGCGCGGTCCATGTACACAAACAGCACAGCAGCAGAGGGTACAGCCTTGTTCAGGTAGGACTGCTTGGACTGGAACTGCAGGACCTGAAGAGTGAGATTAGAGATTCATACAGACACAATGAGGATTGGGATTAATCTAATTCATAGACAGAATCTTGTCAGTCCAAACCTGTAAACTGCAGCTGGAATGGCTGCTCTAAGACTGTAACAGAAAGATGGGCTCAGTAAGTGAGCAGAGTGAGGACTGGACCCACCTGTTCCAGTCGGTCAGGGTCTGAGACTTTGGGCAGCCACTCCAGAACCAGGTGAACACGGCCTGACTTCACATCATTCAGAGTGAACCACTGCAACACACACAGGAAACAGGTTATACACATAAAAAGAGCATGGGGTACATAAGATGCAACCACAAACATTAACTGAGAGTGATTATAGAAAGACATAACAAAATAACAAAATGTATCACAATTATACAATAGTGGATATAGCATGCAAATACATTGAAATCACATAATTTATGTGTCAAACATTTGCAGAGAATGTACTGCCAAATGCTATCACACACACTATTCACTACAGGCAGACAGACAGGTCTTACCTCATCAGTGTACTGGCCGGTGATGATGTCTTTCAGACTGATCTTAAACCTGAAAGTGCCAAGGCAATACAGATTAGCTCAGCAGCTAAATAAACACCATGCACTAAATAGTTCACTCCTGCACAAAACCAACCGAAACATATTCACACCTGCATCTTCACCATATATCCTACTGTACACTCACCTGCCCATAAAGTCATCCTGATCCATGTCTTCATCAAACACGTCTACCTGCACCTCCTGACCCGGCACCTGAGTCAGAACCACCTGGAAAACACCGGAACATCAGTTAAAAATATAGCCCTCCAGCACATATTTATCATATTTTTGGCTGTGTTATAAATACAAAAGTATTTTTGCGTTGCGTTGTACCTCATACAGCTCGTTCCAGGTGGGATTAAGGTTCTTCTCAATAGCACGGCTGCGGAAGGCCAAGCCCCCAACGCGTATGTTCACGTAGGGGTCGCTCTTCCCCTTCACTATGCCTCCCATGAACTTGTCCTTGGCGATCAGATTCTGTGCCTCCACCAGGTGAATCCGCAGCACCCCCTGTGGGACACATGTTGTTACTGTAGTTTGAATGACGATGAATGTACAGTATACATTTTTAAGCACATTTGACATTTTGGAAATGCTACATCTCTGCGTGTAGGGTACATCTGAGTCTCAAACTGATGTAAAAGTGAGGAACAGATATGTACTCATGGGATTTATGGGTAATGTAGTACATGTATTTGAATCACACTGATGTAAAATTGCAGGACAGATATGTACTCAGGAGATTTATGGGTAATATAGTACATGTGCAGATAGAGTGACTCACCTCGGTGGCAAAGCTGGGGTCAGGGGAGGTCTGCTCAGGCTGACTGTAGGGGTGGCTGTGGGCTAGCTCCGCAGCCTCCGCATCCATCCACAGCACCTGAGAGACACAGCAAAACATACTAAGCAAATGGAGGAAGCAGACCTACACTGGGTTGACTTGTTCACTGAATCACTCACTCTACAACTTCCTCACTCACCCTCTCAATCACTCCCACTAGAACAATCGCTCACTCCATTGCACACTCACTCTCGTTCAATCGCTCTCGCTTCCTCACTGGCTCACTAATCCCATTCATTAATCACTCACTCGATCAGTCGCACATTAGCTCTGACTTACAAAGTTGGACCTACTCACAAAGTCACTCAGTTGTTCACTACCTTAGTCAGTCACTTACACATACCCTCAGTTCCTCCCTCACTCATTAGCTCACTTCCACCAGTGCACACAGACTGTCACAGTAATCCTTCACCATGAGAGGGTGGAAAAAACCAGTAATAATACCCACAGCTACTGAATAGCCAGGAAAACACTTTATGTAATTTATTCCCTGAGAGGACCTAGACTGTCATAAAATAAAATAAAATAAAATGCGATACAATGTGTTGGGATGGTACTGCTTGAGGCTAAATCAGTATTCAGTTCAAATATTCAACTATAAGTTAATTGAGGAATGTGAAGCTGGCATCATAAAAGCCAGCCGTGATGCCAAACAGACCACACAAGAGTGAACAGAACAAGAACATCTAGACTCGATGCACATGACTGAGCACGGGGCCAATGGAGAGTGCTCAGCGTTCAGTCAGCGGACGCACGTGCACGAGGGTCATACGTGCGCGTGCACCGGAGAGCTGTATGAGCTCAGGACTGCTGCTTATCTCACCCGCAGCACCGCGTTGATGTAGATACGGCTGGCAGGCCCGGCCTCGTCCAGCTGGAACCACTGGTCCATGGAGAGATCAGCACGGGACAGCAGGTGGGACAGAGGGATGGTCAGACTGCCCAGCGACAGGATCCGGTCTGTGTCTTTCACCTGAGAGACAGAGACGCAGAACACAACAAGTGACATGAGGACAATATTGTGGGTGCAGGGGGAGGGCCAGAGAAGGGAGAACAGGAAAGTCATGAAAAAGAGGAGAGAATTAGGTATGGTCTTCAGATTTCTCTTTAAACTATCCACAGATACCACGACAATAACTGTAATTCACAGCAGATAAAGGGGTGATAGCAGGTGGAGCAGTCCGTGGCCATCCGATGTGACTGTTACCTGGATGTCAATCTCCTGATTGTGAGGGTTCTGGATGAAGAAGGTGAAGGCATCCTCAAACACAGGATTATTGGTCCCATAGCAGGTCTAAGAAAGGGAACAGGAAAAATGAGACAATGAAACTGTGGAAGGAAACAGAAAGTAGTGTATAGCTAATATGATATTGTGCCAATGAACAGGAAGTACAGTGTGTAGTTGTGTGACACTATCACAGAACTGTGTGGACACTGTAGAAGAGAACAGAAAGTTGTCAATGTATGTACAGTATAATGCTGTGTCATGGAACAGGAAGTAGTATGTGTAGCTACAATTTAACATGATATAAGGGACAAGAGGTATAGAATGTAGCTACAGTATAACATGGTATAAGGGATGAGAGGTACAGAATGTAGCTACAGTATAACATGGTATAAGGGATGAGAGGTATAGCATGTAGCTACAGTATAACATGGTATAAGGGACAAGAGGTATAGCATGTAGCTACAGTATAACATGGTATATTACTTTAAGTCAAAAAAGGTATCTCTAAACAAACAAAGAAATTAAATGCTAGGTTCTCACAGCTATTTCTGAAATTGAGCAATAGTAACACTAAGTAAACAAAAAAGCCCGTTATTTTAGGAGGTAAAAATAATGCCATTTGAATAATAATGATAGAAAAAAGGAGCCACAGGGTCACAAACAAGATCAGATGAATGACTAGCAGGTGAAAAAAAAAAAACAGGCAACTGAAGAGCATTGAACTCATTGTCATGTTCATGACACTAGCTTGAGATGACTTTTGCTTTGTGACATGGTGCATTATCATGCTGGAAGTAGCCATTAGAAGATGGGTGCATTGTGGCCATGAAGGGATGCACATGGTCAACAACAATACTCAATAGGCTGTGGCATTCAAGCGATGATTGATTGGTATTAACGGGCCCAAAGTGTGCCCAAAGACATTCCCCACACCATCACACCAACGCCACCAGCCTGGATTGTTAACACAATGGAGGTTGGGTCCATGGATTCATGCTGTTGCCGCCAAATTTTTGTTTTTCGCACCACTGAGTAAACTCTAGAGACTGCAGGACATCTCTGGAGATCAGCAGTTACAGAAAAACTCAAACCATCAACTCAAACAATCATGCCATGGTTGAAATCACTTAGATCATATTTCCACATTCTGATGGATGATGTACTGTATGACATTAACTGTAGCTCCTGACCCATATCTGCATTATTTTATGCATTTCACTGCTGCCACACGATTGGCTGATTAGATAATCACATGAATAAGTAGGTGTATAATCAGTGAGTGAGTGTATAATCCCTTCAATTGTAGAATGAGAGGAGGAAGGAGGAACAAATACATTGGAATAATCAGTGTATGCTCAGCTGATGATATTCCCCTGAGCGTGCCATGCAATGGGTGATGTAGTAAATGAATGCAGCGCTCTCACCCTGCTCTCTCGAGTGATGTCCTCCACTGACAGCTGCACCACAGGACTGGGGTCTGTATTCCCTTTCTTCATCTGAAATAACACACCTGTTACACAACTATTCAAGTGTATACCTGTGACATAACTGGTAATACGACTTTTTAAAATGTAATTTAACCTGGGGAGAAATGCTAGAGAGAACAGCTGCAAGTGAGGGAGCGAGAATAGTTCTCACATACTCTAGAAACACTATCCATGCAATGCCATATCCTAATCCAACCCACCCATCATGCATATTTTCCTTTTACTGTTCCTTTTTTTTTGTGTGGCTTTTTTATTTGTTAGTTTTATCTTATTTTCTTTTTTTTTGGTATATATTTATATATTTATTTATTTTTCTTTTGTATTTAAGAATGTGTTATTCATATTCATCATGTTCTTTTTATTTTATTTCATTTTTTCCCCATCGTTACTTTTATTATTATTACTTTTTCTCCTCTTCTCTCCCTTTTTCCATACTGTACATTCAAGGCTCCAATCAACAACCATCCACTTGTCCACCTGTCTGTTTGTCTGTTCATCTTCCTGTCTATCTGCCCATTGGTCTGCGTGTTCATATGGGTACACAAGTCACTCTTTCCACACTTTATTATTCTTTTTATTATTATTCCTTTTTTTTCATTTATTGTTATTTTTAGTGACTCTGTCTGTTTTGTTTTACCCGCCCCTCAAAGGCTTCATACTGTTTTCTCTCTCTCTCTCATTGCACCCTTGAGCAAGAAAGAGCCTTGCTCAAGGGTGCAATGACAAGGTTATTTTTTGACAAGGTTCGGACCCAACTTCTTCTATCCAAATGCAGCAACCCTATATCCTGACCAGGAGCTGGAACTAGCAATCCAACAGTTACCAGTTGAACACCCTACCACTAGACTGCCCAGCCAATTATCAATCACTGCAGTGCATCCCCAGTACCACAACTCATTTGGCATTATTTTCATTTAGTAGGTACAATTATCCAAGTCAGGTACAAGGAAAGAGAATAGGAGTGAATCCACCAGTTATGGGAACAATCGTGCTTTCCAACACTCAATTACATAACTGACTGTACATAATCTGTCCATGTGAGGTCCCAAAAATGCTTTTCTGCTGATAAATGGAGGTGGGGCAAAAGTAGTGGTTTAGGGTTGAAATTTGTTTTTTATGTTTATGTTTTCATTTTGCAATCATGTTTTTATTCACAACCTTACATAACTTTACTGCAACACTGCTTGTGGGATGCAGTGTACCCCAAACCACATGACCAATGTAATTTTGCATTAAAACAAACACAATCCAGGGATGCAAAGTTCCACACAGCACTAACACAACCCAACAACATTCAGTCAACAAAATCAACAAGAAAACAGAGTGGGGCACTCTACCACACTGTACTGTACCACAAAGTACGGTTTTTAGATCAGAACAGTTCCAGCGTGGCATAGACAGGAAGCAGCCAGGTGTGGGCACACAGGAAGTAAGCATGACTCACAGGAAGTTCCTCAGCCCGGTCCAAATACACCGCCAGGATGGCTGACGAGGGAGGGTCTGCGGTCTTACTGGGGAGGTTCAGGGTTTTATTTCTTTCAAGAACCTGGAAGAAACAGAAGCGGGGCGCTCTGAAGGAATCTACAGAAACCTCAGCTTGAAGGAGAACGGCAGGGTAATGTGAGGGGATGTGATGCACTCGTACAATGGCCGAGGCTGCCGGGGCTGACCTGGTCCAGCTGGTCAGTGGTGGGCAGGAGGGTAAGCCACTCGAGACGCAGGTGGACGCGACCAGAGCGCACGTCTTTCAGAGGGAACCACTGGGGTACAGAGGAGGAAATATCACACACATGCCTGTACACACTCACATGCAAGCGCATACGTGTATGCACACACAAGCACAGTAAAACACACACATTACTGCAGAGCATGTTTTAAATGTAAATAACACTCTACGGGCATCAACCTCTCCTTTAATTGAAGGTTGGAGAGTTGAAGAGGAGCCCGAAAAATCACTTTCCAGGATATCCCAAACTCACCTCATCCACAATTCTTTCTTTCTTCACTATACCCAGATCCATCTTGGTCCTGAGGGAGGAGTGATAGGGTTAATTGTTAATAGGCAGAGTTTAGATGGCCCCCTTTAAAATCATGGAGAAGGAAGTGAGGTGATTGGCTATGATGAAAGGCAGTGACAAACACAGACAGAGATGGTACCTCCCCAGGAAGTCGTCCTGGTCGGGATCTTTGTCATAAACCTCCACTTCCAGTTCCTGCCCTGGGACTTCATGGACGATCACCTGACACACAGACAGCCCACAGACAACCCACACACACACACACACGCGCACACACACGCACACACACACACACACACACACACACACACACAATCCAGATATGCACACACACACACACACACACACACACACACACACACACAATCCAGATATGCACACACACACACACACACACACACACACACACACACACACACACACACACACACACACACACACACACACACACACACACAAGTAACCGCCGCCCATGGGCACAGACACACATATACAGACACGCGGGTACAGATGCAAACAGACAACCGGCACACAGGCAGTCATCAAAAACAGGCACACAAACAACACACAAACACACACACGCACACGCACACGCACACGCACACGCACACGCACACGCACACGCACACGCACACGCACACGCACACACACACACACACCAAACAAACCAAACAGGAAACCAACACAGGCACAGACAGACACAGTGGAATGAATTTGAAGACTCTGACACTGAAATATGTTTAATGTGCTGAAATACAATGTGGATTATGTCAATTACATATACGTATATCACTAATATATGAAACGTATAATCTATACGTATATGACCCATGATTCATAAAATTCTGTTCAAAAGGACAATTAGACCTTGAAACAAGACATTTGAGGAAAATGTCATGTTTACAAAATTGCCACGCTAAACAGAGAGATGCAAGTCCACTCAAAACACTCAAAAGAACAAACTGCCCATTGTGAATGCAGCATTCTGAATGGAAACTTCATGAGAAATGATATTATACAAGAATTACACTGCTGGTCAGGCTACATTGAGAAAGGCAGCTAAGATGGCAGCTGCTTGTGCTGGTTTGCATGCTGGCACAGAAACAAAAGGGGCCACACAAGGGGGATACAGCAGCTAACCGCTGAGGCAACTCCTCAGCAAGCTGTGCGTTTCACTTGATTTTCATGCTTTTTGTGATGCTGTGAAAACAACCACAGTCGTGTTGTCTTGTCGAAAAGAACAAATCAAGACATGGGTTTTACTCCTGGCCTAGTTTTACTTCAGCTATGTTGTGTTGCATCCTTTAAAAGGGGGATATTTTGTTTATTTGCTGGTGTCTGTTTTTTACCCGTTCACCACCAGATGCAGTGGCACACCTAATAAAGTGTCACCCTAACATAATAAAACAGTGGCAGCTGATATGAATTACTTTCTCCTAAACATTTCTTTATTAAGGCAATTTTACAGTCTAATCTCTCGCTGTCTTGAGCACGAGCTTTCATTCTCATGCTGCCAAAAGTTACTGCTAACACTCTCTCAGATGAAAAGGATCGATCGCTACGCTATGGGCTCTCAAAGCGGGTTGTTCTGAGACCCTGCTTGTACGGGCCATGCCCAGCGCCACCTCTCACCTCGTATGTCTCCCTCCATTTGGGGTTGAGTTCGTTGTCCACGTGGCGGGAGGTGAAAGTCTGGGTCCCGACCCGCACCACGGCATAGGGGTCCGACTTGCCAGCGAACGCGCCCTTCATGAGGTTGTCCTTCGCTGCAAGATTCTCGGCCTCCAGGAGGTGAACACGCACCACGCCCTGGGATGGGGAGAGAGGCAGAGCTCAAACCGCAATGTCACACAGAGGGAGGAAACAGGAACTGCTCTCTGTGTTTTTATATGGTATATATATATATATATATATATATATATATATATATATATTATATTGCAGCAGCTGCCAGCAGGTGCAAGACCGAATCCTTCTCTGTGCCCTCTCAACCTGAAGAAGGATGTATAGCTGCAGCAATGAGATGGGCCTCATTTCAAATACTTTTCAAATTGTGAGATTTGTAAAAACTTCCAGGTTTTGGTCAGTGTGATTGTTGGGGCGATGGTCAGTGCACGTTACCCTAGGCAGGGGGGAGCGCAGCTGTGCCACGTGCAGGTCGGGCACCAGGGGGACGGTGAGTCGGTTGGGCAGCACCAGGAAAGACGCAATCGCATCCATTATCAGAGTGTCTGACTTCACACTGGAAATGAAGGCAGTAGCTAAATATGAATCTTTCGTTAACTCTTTCACTGTAAAAATCAGTTAGCTTGTTTGCTATTTCAGTGCAGTCAAAACTGCGGCCAGTCAGCTCATATTAGTTACGGATCTAGGATATGGAAGATTACGAAAGATTATAAAACCTTTCAACAAACTGCTTTATTGCATATTGCAGAGACAGAAGCCCAAATGTGCACCCTCTGTTTATGGAAGATAACATATTTTCTATGAAGGCAAACTAAAAATAAAGTCATATGCCAACAAAGCGCCAGCAGAACTCACTTCAGTCCAGGAATGTCGAGCAGGTTTGTCAGCCCTGTCCAGTTGATGTCCAGTGTCTGCAGAGAGGCAGAGGACATTTCTGATGAAACAGGCTGGGAGAATCTTAGAGCAGAACCAAGCAGGCAGCCTGGGGCCGGTGTTTTAACATGGTTAGCACTGTTATTAAATCAGGGACGACTCACAGGCCGGCGGATGAAGAACATGGTGACAGCGCCCACTATGGGAACGTCTCCGATCAGGGGCTCCAAGATCACCCGCAGCATTCCGTGAAGCTGGAGACAGAAAGGGAGAAAAAGAAGGGAAACAGAGAAAGATTAAGCACCAGACATATTAACCACAACTGACTCTTCCTTTGCCTTCTGCATCAGTCCTACCTGCATCCCCTTTATGCCTGCGTTGCAGAAGTACCTCTTCACTTCCACGTTGATCTCGACGTCTCCAACGTAGCTGCAGAGAGAGGAAGAGAGGTTGGAGCATCAGTCTGGTCTGCTGCTCTCTGCTGAGGTTCGAGGGAGAAGTGTGCAGGAGAGACCGAGGACGCGGGAAGTGTTACCTGATGTACAGGTCCAGTAGCACCTGGCCCCGGTCATTCTCCGTATGGGCCTTCACTCCCACCACCTTCATGGCCTGAAAACACACAAAAGGCACGCAACGTGTACATGTCATTCACTGTAATTCACTCACACTTCTCAGAGTGATGAGCAATCAACTGGCAATTATAATAATAGTATTAATATTAATACTAATTCATATTAATAATCAAGGACACACATAACAACACAGACACAAATACAAATATAGAGAAGTAATCCAACATCCATTTTTAGAAGACAGTTATAAGTGGTCTCATAAAGAAGCTCAGTGACTATGTCACTTAACATGATCACTCTCCATGGCTTCATCACCACCCCACCCCACCCAACCGTGCTCCACCACCGCCCCTGGCCCCCATTTACTGCACAGAGCGTCACAGGCACCCACATTACCTTGCCCCCAAGGTCAATTTTTGTGAAGTTGAGGGTCTGCAAATGGGCGCTGGAGGCCCGGATGGAAGGGGCGATGGACTCCACCAGCAACTTCTCCAAGTACTGCCCCACAAACGGCCATGCCTGCTGCAGGACCTGAGGAGAGAGACCAGGAGTTCAGGTTGGCCAGCTGTGCGAGTTTCACAAACTATCAGAGGGAAAGATGGGGGACTTTCTTCATTTTAAGAGAAAAATTACTTTCAGCACACCATAGTTGCAACTGGCATAATCGGTATTACTGGGCTAAGAACAAGTACTCACAATCAGTTGGACATACATTGCAGGAGCCCCCAAACATTTGAAGGTAAAAGTGTAAAAAACGTATGCTCAATGTAATATCAACTTCAGCAATCTTAATTTTGGAGAATGATTAACAAATGTGGTAGCTATGCTATCTGGCCTGGCAATAATGTTGTGCAGAAAGATACACTCGGCAAAGGGTGGAAGTGGTTAAGAAGGAAGAGGAAACGTGTCAAATACATTAAGCTACATTAAAATCAGACTGATATCTATCGGCACTTCTCTGGTCTGGAGTGGCAAGCCTACGGCTGTTTCAGAATGAATTGTTCCCAGAGGGTAAGCCCAGAGACTCTGACCATCTGGGGTTGGGACTAAAATGGAGGGAGAAATGAAAATACATTTCAGTCATTCTTTTGGAAATAATGCATTTCCATTCCGCTGCCCATGCAATGTAATGTCATGTAATGACTATCAAGTGAGACAGCCTATAGTTTTTGACAGTGTATTTTCTATGCAGTCTAAAATTATTTTTACAATTACCAAAGCAATTCAGGTTAAGTAACTTCCTCAAGGATATAAAAGGATATAACACTATCCCACCTAGGAATGAAACCTGAGTTAAAATCACAGATCTCTAACTGTTATACACATGACCTCACATAATACCGCAACATGGCTGCCACTCAACTGGGCCTAATTCATAGGGGTGTGTGATCAAAGCAATGCAGACTCTTTCAAAAACAGCCCTATATTATGTGTTTGTTTGCAGACACTTGGCTGGGCAGGGAAGCCTGGTTACCACAACGGTAAAAAACAAATGACAGTTGTGCCCTTTGTTGCTAGTGGTCAAGCTGGATTACTGAGCCCTGTGTGTGTGTGTGTGTGTGTGTGTGTGTGTGTGGGTGCATGCAAGTGTGCGTGTGAGAGCACGTTAACATTGTTTTTGTGTATAGCTGAAAAGCGTAACTGTTTACAGTAACCACCATGTAATTCATACATGTAATTAAATTGCTAATGTCATGTTTACACACTCTCAGTAGCCAGATGGCCTCAATTCAAGCTGGTTTTAAATTAAAGGGACCCATTTTAAATTCACATACTGCAAATCCAAATATCTTCGGAATTACAATGCTGCATGAACAGACCTAGTACTGACCCTTTGTGCCAAAAGATGAGCTATTATTGTAAAGCTTAGCAGTAAAGTTTGCCTTTGGAAGCACCGACATTCATCCCCATAATTTATAAAATATTATTTTTCATACTTCTCAAGAGATATTTTAATGACCTCATTGAAAGAGGGCCCAGAGGTGAGTCAGTCAGAGGTTAGCTAGAAAGATTCTCCTCGTGTCAGTTGGTATAACGAGGCTTGTGCGACTGAAATGCAGAAATTTCAACTGTAGTGCACCGGTAGCACAGTCTCCAGAGGCCAGTTTAAGTGGAATAAGGCTTTTATTATGGCCAACCAGTCTGCTTTCGCATGTAAAGACAAAAATTAAAAAATAAAAAACAAATAACTTTTTTTAATTTAATGAAAGGATTCAAATTCCTTAACTTGGGTTTCAGTAGTCAAAGAAACATTTCAGTTCTGGTTAAGAATCTTCATTCCATATATTCTTATATCTTGGTGGTTGTTGTGTGCATACATATTTATTTTTAAAAAGCATATCTTAGGCAATTTTAAAGACAGCGGTGTACAGGCATGTGCACAGACAGCTTCTCTTCCTGTCTCTCTGAGACCACATCAGAGATTCTTGTGCGACTGCTTCTCTTGCCTATATATGTCCATGCGTGTGCATTAGTTAAGCAACCAATATAGCACTGGGTACCTGTGTTTCAGGTAAGAGTTGGCCTGAGTACAAATGCGTTACTAGACAACATGTTAGCACAGCAGCAAATGTCACACCCACTGTTGCACCGCCCAACCCATGCTGATGCAAACGGCTTTAATGCGGACCACAAAATTACCATCCAGAGCCCAACAATATTCCGTTCAAACAGCACAAAACAAGCAACTGCTGGTGCCCAGGCGCATTTGCACTACTAATATCACCCCAAATTTTATTTAATTACTAGGCCACCAACAGACCCCAGATGTGTTTGCTTTTAGTTTTTTGTTATGCTTCAAGCCGATCATATTACAGCACTAGGAGTCCTCCAGAGGAAGCATGCAAAGCAATCTATAAAAGAAGAACGGTACAGCTCGGGGGAGGGGGGGGGGGGGCATATTGATTTGTTCTGGTCTGATTGGACTCGAAAAGCCAACGCCCTGCCTTTTATTCCGGTGCTTATTTCTACAGTGGAGCTTCAACTGTGATTTAACATATGTGTCCTTTGGAGACTAGCACATGGAAGCAGCATTATTACAGTTAAGGATCAATATGAGGCTTGTAGCTCTTTAGTATAATATCAACATTTACTATTATTACAAAATTTGCAAACAAGACATGGTTCATTCAATGTTAAACTACAATATCCCCATGAAACATCAAAATATAAAAAAATCACAAAATATTTTGACCCACGTTTTTGAACCCCCTGATTTAAAGGGATATGAAATCCAAGACAGCCCCTGCCGCATTCTCATTATTCTCTCTTCCATCACGTTCCTCTTCCATTATCTTCCCTAACTTAGATTCAGCCGTTGTTCCTGAGGCTCATCCCGCCCACTGCTGTGATAGGAGAGCACGCACTGGGACTCGTAATGCCTGCATCCAGCTGTTGCTTCTTTTCACTCTGCAGTGCACCAGTCAAGCTGGTCACTTACTGCACTGCAGGGCAGCAGAGCCAGTGCGGACCACACCCACCCTCCCTGGGTAAGGCTGTTATCTGAACCCAGACCGGGACTCCCAGCCAGTCGGACCGTTGGGGTGCATCACAAGGGCATATTTCACCCACAAGTGCTATCTATTTCTTTTCAAGGACTTCAAGGACTATAGTCTTAAAAGACTTCAATTTTAGATTACTTTAAAACTATAAACCAAATGGTTGTTGGTTCAAATCCCAGTTGAAATACTGTCGTAGTTTTTTTTAGCAAGATTTACAGCTGGACCAGTATTGTAAAAGATTTTTACAATGCAGGCAGAAAACTCACTTGAAAGTGATGAAAGTACTGCAACAACACCAAAAACAGGTATTCAGTAAGTAAATGTACACATTTCATAAGTTTACCATATTTGGTAAAAACAGTACTCATATGCTACTCATTGAGGGTCTTTTTATAACAACAAATCGGCGTTCTACAGTAAAAGCTGGAACCACAAAATGGTACAAGCAGCGTGTCAGGGTGGTGAGTCAGAGGCAGCCAGGTCATGTGACAGGAAGCCTGGGGCAGCAGGTCTCACAAATTAAAAAAAACCAGCCCTGCTGACCTGCCTGCAGAAATCTTTTATCTGTATCCGCTTTGTCCCAGATTGAATTAGGGACCATGTGCCTCTGTTTTGATGCCAATTCATAATGATAACTGCAGTCTGCTATAAGACTATCTTCATTCATTGTGAACATAGTCATTTTTAAAACATAGAAAACTGATCCTCACCAGCTACAAAATGAAGGAATGCAATTTTATCATTATATCCAGGACAAAAATCCAACTATGACTCGCATCTCTTTTCTAATGGGGACTGTAGCTCACATGAAAACATATTATAACACAAGAATATAAAGATATTTACACATATAAAGACAAAGTCACAAATATGTATATGCTGTGCCATTTCCTCAGTCTGTGGGGATCCACTGTTGATTGTGTGAGGGGTCTCCTTGACAACCATGACTCACAGCAACTGGCACTCTGAAAGCTGGAGGAGTGCCAGGAGCAGGAAGCCCCTCCCCGTACCCCTCCCCTTACCTCTCCCCTCTCCCCCTCCCCCTCCCCCTTCCCCTGCAGAGGCTGGATATAGTCCTGACACAGCATCCATGGCGACAGATGAAGAGGTCTAATGCTGCCACCCCCACCCCACACCCCACACCAATCCCCCAGCAACCAATCACCCTGCCACTCCCTGGCCACCAGAAATCAAGAGTGTTAAGAGAACTGTGCATGTGTGTGTATGCATATCCACACAAACAAGCAGCCTTCTTAACAAGCTTTATATGTGCCAAGGGCAAAGACTGGCCACACAAAAGGGCTGTGTTATAAAACATGCATGTTAAGAAGACCAGATACCAGGCAGTAGAATGAATATACTGCAGTGTATATTCAAAGTTTTTGATTGGAGATTGATTCTAACTCTAAAAAGACTTATTTCCCCCCAGTGGCAAAATGTTGTTACTGCAAGACAACTAAGGGAGCAGGCAACAGGAGGTGCGTTCAACAGCCAGGCTGTTTTTCTGGTGGTATAAGAACATAAGGATATGTGCTGACAAGAACTGGCTAATATGCCCATTAGGCTAGGGCTGACATTTTGCTTACTGACTTACTACATATTTTATAATAGTGGTTCAAGCCTGGTCTTGAGCACCGAACACTGAACACCCCAAGGGTCTCTGCTTCTACTACATGAACTGGCAAGCCATCCTCTCTATTGACAACTCTCTGTCTAACAGAGACAGTTCCAGACATTTTTATCTATGCCACCCAGTCCTGCTGCAGGACTCAATCTAAAGTAGCACGTGCTTTATGTTCCTACCAAAGACAAAAAAAAATAGTTTGCACACAACAAGACTAGAAAATGTACCTTTCAATAATGTATTGTCTAAAGCGGCAGAGGAACAAAACAAACACCTCAGTGACATCCCACCTAAAAACCACAAGTTCCCCATTTGAACCTCAATGTAATCCATCAATCCCCCAACCCTGTTCCCCATTGTTCCATAGTGACCATTGTTGAAAGAGAGAAGCCCTAAAATGGAGGCAAACACAGTACCTTGTTCAGCCATTCAACCTTCTCCACGTCTGGGAAATTGACCTGTAGAAAAACACAGGAGTCAGACGAGCAGGCACATAGCCCCACGGTCACACACACAAGGCCGGCCTGTCGCAGAAGGCCGTCTGGGGCACCAACAGGCCGGCTCACAAAAGGCAGACAATAGGGGGAGTCACAAAGATAGACATGCAGTCAGATGTTTAACAACTGAAACTACTCAGAAATACAAAGTCAGTCTATTTACACACATTCCATGAATAACATGCATTTCACCACTCTTAATGAACTTAAGAAACAAACAGAATTTTCTTTGGTTTAATGTTACTTTACTAAGCCACAACGGCATGCCAGCAGAAATTCCTCTCTAATCTTAACAGCCACACAGTGGGCATAAATAGCATGTGGTAGTAAGGTTCCAGTATCAGACCAACAGAATGTGCATGCTTTGCCATTTCAGACGAAGCTATGTGAGATTACATGTGGAGGAATGGGCGATTTGCACTGGAAAGTCGGAAGTATGTTCCAAGTGCAATTAAGTGAAAATAAAAAGGAATTCCTTTCAAGTCACCACCACACTAGCCCTTTTCTCACTGCAGGAAGAAAGCCTCCCCTTCTTTTCCTTAGGCAGCGCGTCCACCTATTGGTTTATTTATGTTTTCCAGTTTGTCCGTTATTTGCAGAAGTGTGCCCTACAGCATTGTGATAGGCCTGTGGGAGAGCCAGCGTAGTGGGTGATTAATTGTCCAGGTGTCACCTGGCACAGCAGCGTGGAGTGAAACAGGACGTGGGAAATCAAGCGAGAAGGGGCTGAGCGAAGAAGAGGGTGGAGGTGGAAGGATCCGCCCTTCTCTCCCTCAGACTCTCTCGCGATATCTCTCTCTCTCATTTCTGTTTATCCCCTCTGTCTTCCTCTTGTTTGGTAATCTTAATGGCACTCTTTAACCAAGTTTAATTATGAAATTACTTTATCACAAACATACCACAACACCCCCCACCCCCCACCCCTCTCAATTAGCTCTCTCGTCCCTGGAGAGCTCTGAGTCAGAATCAGGAATTGCCTAATATAGCCAAGTCTGGACTGTGGAAAGAATGGAGAGAGAGAGAGAGAAAGAGAGAAAGACCAAAATGGGAGAGAGCCTGGCAGCAGGGGGAATACAATTCCATTCAAGTAATTATATTTCATTAAGACGTCTACATTGTTGTAATGTTCCTGTTATAATGTTCCTGTTCTGTACTAACCGCAATGTCAGTGACAATTTCACCAGACATTTTATCCACTTCGAACTGATAAAGCTTGCACTAGATATTGAACAGTAAATAGCGCAATACCATTGAGAATGCAGTATTCATGCCGCAGAGCTTGAACATTGTTGCCAGATCAGAAATGTCATCCTTTTTTTTTTTATCTTGCCAAATAAAAACAGTTGCAATGCACGGTTGAAAACCTTGCCCCGGATTCTGAATTGTTCACAGCCATCTAGGTTGGGCTGGGTATAGGCCCAACAAAATAGCATGTAGGTGTTAATGTACGCCTGTCTTCACAACTCACGGCCTAATGCTGTGTGAACATGAATTAACATGTATCTGCACTCAGACTTGGACTATGAATCCTGCACCAAGAGGAAATAAACTGTGTAAATCTTATTCCTAATGGCCTGATCTTCTAGGCTTTTCAAACACGGTTGGCTGTGCCCCGCAACATCCTAGCTGGGCCTGGCTAGCAAGGCTTTCCTGCTTTCCCACTGTATGACCCTGACTGCAACACGTGACATGGACATGCAGTTATTCTGCAGAAGAAAAAAAACATGCTAGCTACACTCTTGAGGAATTATAAGAACAGGAGTGCCATGTCAAACAGTCAAAAACAGCTGAAATTGTTATAGACAGCTGCAGCTATCACACACGCCTGTATAGGAAGGGGGAAGAATGAATAATCTTTCCATAGCTTAATAGCTAGCTACAAGTCACAGCATAATGACACCTTCCTCCTGACTGCATTGACACTGACCAACTCAACGGCTAGCCACACCCCTGAGTTGCTGGGAGCCAGACTTGTCATAAAAAAACAGGAGAAACCATGGAAAAGCACGACTACGCAGCCAGCCAGTCCCTCAAGCTCGATAAAATAATTTAAGCACAAGCATTACACACACATTTTAATATATGAAAGACTTGACTTGGGTTGTGGAAACTGTGTCTATGTGCTTGACAGAGTGCAAGGTCACAGTCGCAGGAAGATTCGATGGTTTGATCAGTAGGCCACTGCTCTACAGCAGATGATGCAGCACTGTCAAAGGATCAGGGGGGTGGAGTCAGATGTGAGCATCGATCCAGATGCATGGTATTATTATTTGGCTCATTATTACGTATCTCTTTAGAGAACGCCTAAATGTTACATGAGCTACACATTTGGGATTTTTCAGTTGAACTGATGCCTGCCCTTGGCACACATAAACTTATGTGGTTGTTCTCTTAAATAGCGATATAATTGCGTGTGTTTTCGTGGGGGGTTGTATTAGTTCGAATCCCACATGTAGGCTATACCATACAGTAAAAGCAAAAGCGCAATATCCTGCTTTGCCACAGAACGAGGAAGTAAACTGAAAGGCATGGGATATGGGCGTCCGAGAATAACGGGATTGAGTACTTTTTTTAGCCTACGTGGGTGTGCGTGGGGAATGCCAAAATGTGATTTAGTAAATGCTTGATTTATATCATGCAGCAATTTAACTAGGAGTGGGCGAGTGAGCGAGTTAGTAGCCTACCCGAACACCGAGAAGAAACAGAAAACTTACTTTTAAAAGCATATATAAAAGTTTACAATCCTTACCCATGCAGGTAAATCCCGTTTACTTTTCAGCATTTTGGAAGAGGTGAATTCTTGCTCGTTGTCATTTAACTGCATCGCGGACTTCAGGCGTGCCAACTTGGCATCCCGTGTGTGTTTCCATCCCGAATAGACCATGAGTCCGAACATAACCAAACTAGTACTAACCCTATAGTACCCCGCTAGGTACACGGGCAGCAATGCGCCAAGGCACTTCCCAAATGTCCAGAGTATAGACACCGCGTTTACTCCTGGAGGTTTGGAAGGCTGCATATCGCCGAAATCTGGTGCAACTACCCTGGACTGGGCCGAGTCCACAGGCTTTGAGACTTTGCGTCCGCATGGCGCTGCATCCCCGCTTGGCAGCGTAACGGGTTTTTTCTCCATGATTTTCACTTCTCTGTCCTTACACAATGCTTTCCGGAATTGTTTAAAGAGGCTACATAAAGTTACACTTAGAACCTACACGCAGTTGAAACTTTGTTTTCCCTTCTTTGCTTTGCTTTTTCGCCTACGTCTTTCAACATCGACGAAGATGATTTTTTTAATCGACCCGAAAAATGCGTCGCAGCTCAGTGAAGCACGGTGCCAAAGTTGTGTGGCATAGGCAGCCCGTCACAGCAATGGTTTGTTTTACAATAGCCAGGAAAAGATTCTATGATAGCTATTTCTCATTGGCCTACGGTTTACTTCGTTCCAAAAAAGGGCTCTAAAAGCCCGAAGTTATGTTATGTATCCAGCGCCGTCGGAATAGCTTCGTGGAAACACGCCCAGCAGTATGTAGACGCGGCGCAGTTATGCAGTTGTCTCACGAATTCGGGGCAGACGACCTTCACAGATGCTGTTGCTTGCGTTAGAGAGAAGTAGCCTATCTCTGCTCCTGATCAGTCATAAGGGGTCTGGGGATGTTAAAGAGGCGGGCGGGTTCAGGGAAGCAGAAAAATTACTGCCGCAGACTATGCGTTTTCGTAAACAATCTCCATTCCTAGACTCTTTGAATTCGGACGCATTGTTTTGTTCATCGTTTCATTTAGTTCTGTACACAGGAGTTTTGCTTGAGTGGTTAATTTTAAGTAATTGCGAATATGACGTCATTTGACAAATGGCTATACAAAATACATCACCGATACAGCAAGACTTGGGATAATTATGTCATCCCTATATACCCACACGTTTTTTATTAAATATATATATATATGAATAAAAAATAAAAAAATTCTGACGGATGGTTTGGAAGATGAGGGAGGCCATGAAGAACCCTCTAAAAGGACCATAAAGAGTGGTACAAAAACAGCCCTTACTGAACACAATATACAAATATATAGACTGACTGCTATACATATATGTAAAGTTTTTAAGTTAGCAACCAGAAACAGAGGCCATTTCAAAAAGGTTCAGTTTTGCTAGGTTGAGAGCCTAATGACAAGTAACACAGTAACCATACAAAACCAGGGTCTGTTGTGTCTGCCATGGCTGGCGGTCAATGATCTGTTGCAAAGTAAGCAAATGTTATATAAGCTGCACCAAGTGTACAGGGCCATACTCTGTGATAGTACAGCCCAGTAGTGATCACATGACTTGCCTCATTCAACTGTTCCAAAAGGCAGCCAGAATTAGTCTGAAACAGACCAAGACAGCACTGTTTGATTTCACATACTTTCAGGCCCGCAACCACGGAATGAAAAGCGTGCAGAGCCAGGGTCTATCTTTGGGTCTGGACAAAGAGCAGTGCATTCAAAGACAGCCAAAGGTGTTACCACACAATCCCTTCAAACAAAGATCAGCCCATGCGGATGAGTACAGGACACCACAGAGAATGAGTAGCAGTTTAACCTCCCAAGCCTGTTGGCTTTATGTTGTGTTTACCCAAGGTGGTATACTGTACAGCAAACTGTGAACCATTCCAAAGCAATAAAAATGTAAATATAAATTAAGTGGTCAATATTGTTTTGTGGTTACTTATTTCAACACAAATTGCATTGAGCATATGTGCAGAGTCATATTTGTAGCTGACAGATAATATGGGTGTTGTGCACCAAGTGCCATTTGAGGCTGTAACTATGTAGTCAGACTCATCATTGCTTATCATGACACAGCAGAAATTTTGGTGCAGTGGGAATATAGGTGCCTTGTTTCTCCTTACAACAGACAGTAAAACGCATAAGTATTGGCATCTGTAGGAGACCTCCTAGAAGGCACATACAGCTAACACAGCTGTAAAACCTGTCTTTTAGAAATACTTGGAGAAATTAAGTCTTTCAAATGTAAACATGTAAACCTATGGACCTGTTGAGGTCCAGCGCATCAGGATGAGCTGCCGCAGATAGAAAACAAGTGAACACCTGTGGGATGAAGTATAGAACCAGTCAGTCTATGAAACATGCAGTACCCAGGCTCAGAATGAGCAATGGATAGGTTATATTCTTCAGCGTTTACGAGCTGTGCCAGGAAGCAAAATTCAATAAACTTTATATACTGATCACAAAGCATTCAGTTTCTGAAGACAACATTAATCACAAATATACAACAGCATCGCAGAATAGCTCACTTTGTCCTAAGTTGTTAGGCAAACAACCTCATAACAGTATGAACCTAACCAGGCTGACCTAATCCATTACCTTCCTGTGCTGTTTAGCAGCAAATGGTAGAGGATGGAAAAATACATTGACAGTAGAGGAAGGAGGAAGAGTCATGGCAGGATTGAAAAAAACAATCTTCCTTACAACTTGGCGGTCGGCAAGTATCGATGGAGAATTTCAGAGGGGGGCAGCCGTGCGGAAACCCGTGGCTGCACCACACCTCCCCACACGGCTTAAATACAAGCCCAGGAAGCAGCTGCAGCCTGCCAGCACAAAGGCACAGGCCCACCCTCATCTGAATATTACAGCTGCTGAGAGAAGCCTGTTCATCCCACAGCCTTAATTCCACAGCTGCTGAGAGAGGCATCGTATCAGCAGGCTTTGCTCCAGTTTGTTCCATAAATGTGGCAACCAGCTTGGTAGGTGTGTTACAGAATGGTGGTGATTGAGCGGTTTCCTGGCATCACCGTGAAGCAATTCCAGAGCATGAGATTTAAGGTGCCACATAAATGCGATGTATTATTTTAAGATAACCTTTATCCCTTCTTATTCTAATTAACAAAGCACTACAGGCCTCAGATTACTCCACCAGCTGGCATGTATTGGTAGCTGTGTTCAAATCACGGTGGGAGTACAAGGAAGAAAAACATAAAACTGTAAAAGTGTCTGAGATTTTAATGAGATTTTTGGATCTTCTAAAGGAAGCCCCAGGTTTATTCCAGTTACAGGTTCATAAAATTCAACCAATTTTCTACAAACACAAGAAATTAACTGGTTAGGTAAAATAGCAAAGACACTGTCTTAAGGAACACACAGTCCTCATTAAAAACTTTATGCTCTGGGCCTGTGGGCCCAACTCATACAACCACCCTAATTGTTTTACTAGTTTTGCAAAATGGCAGGCAGTATTCACTTTGCGCTGTTATTCTTGTGTTTTGTGCAAAATAGTTTGTTTACATACTTTATTCCTTCAACATACATGGGGAAAACATTCAACAAATTTTAATTCACCCCAGTGAGCCTCCTTTTCTGTCAATTTAGATTATGGGCCTCAGTACATATGTCCATCTCAAATATCCGACATTTGCAGAGATTTTGGTGTATGTGGTCAGAGGGGAAAGTACCCAGAACACATTGCAAACTTACAAAGTGAGAAACAAACAGAAGGAATAACATCTCTTCAGCAATAATGCCCAGAGCAGGCAGATGTACGATGGCAAGACCTTTGTCAATTCACCGCTCCCAACCACCCTCACTACCCCCCTCCGCTAGTTCTCGTCTGTGGGGTGGACTGTGGTACCCCTCAGGTCTCCCAATCTGGTCAATGGGAGAGGGCATGTATCAGTGGAGGGGAGCAGAGGCTGCACCTCTATGTACATGGAGACCCCTTTAAGTTGCTGCCCTGAAAGGCTGAGCCTGATTTCTGGCTGTAGTCTATGGGGCCCCATTGCCTCAGTGTGGCAGTGTGGTGATGCGCATGCTCTGGCTGGCAATGGGGTATGACACCATGGGCGTGGTGGCGTGGCTCATTGTGATGCCCGGCATCGGCTGGGCCATGGACACGGCGACGGGAGCCACGGAAACGGCTACAGGCGCCATGGAGACCGGCGGCGCCATGCCCTGAGCGATGGTCTGGGCGAGGGCGGCAGACAGCGGGGTGATTTCGGGGTTGAGGTGGGGTGGGGGTGCGGTAGGTGGGGCCGCGTTGGAGGGAGGGGCGGTGGGGGCGCCTGAGGGGGCCACCAGGTCCTGCTGCGTGACGGGGCGGGGCTGCAGCCCAGCGCTGCTCAAGGTGGTGTGCGTCTGGGCAATGCTGTGGTTGTAGGAGCTGACCGAGCCCACAGGGGGCGCCATACTCTGCTCAGACGGCGCTGGTGTGGAAGACAGTGTCATAACCTTGGCCTGGCTGCGAAACTGGGCGTTCTGATCCAGCAGGACCTCGTTGGTGGCGATGAGGTTAGAAACCTAATGTGGGAGAGACCAGGAGAGAAGGGCAGAAAAAGCCAGAAAGAGACCAAATCAGCATTAGTCTGCTTAGAAAACTACTTTAAAGAAAAACTAAATGTTTTTCATCTTATAGCTCAGTTAGCTCCCTAAACCAAGAAACCTAGCAACACCAATTTCACACAAAACATAAAAAGGGGAAGGCAGGGGCAGTCTAGTGTTAATAATATATAATAATAATAATTCTGAAGCTACAAACTAAAGAGCAAACTTCTGAAAACTGAATAAAACTCAAGCAATGAAGCTACATTTTGAACGCACTGTATGAGACGATGCTAATTCATCTGGATGCAGTCTGTCTGTAGACAGTAATTCCCTATAACTCCATGCATAGCAAGTCTCTACTTGCTTCTTGTTAATTTAATTGTTTTTTGTACTCGCATCTACTCTTTACACATCAAGACAATTTGACTACAATTGTCATACTGCATATGCTTGTTTTCTTCGGCTAGTATTGCTTTGCTCACCTGTTTCTTTAGCTCCTCCACCCTTTTCCTCAGCAGAGCGTTTTCCTCCTCCAGAAACCTGTACTCCAGGGGCCGCGGTGGAAGGGCAGTCTGCACCCCCAGCTCGTAGTGGCCCCCACCCCCACCGTCAGCTAGCCGCAGGCCCTCCAGTCTCCGCCTCTTCAGCTGCAGGGCAGCGTGGTCCACAGGGGCCTCCAGGGGCCCGGTCTCAAACAGCCCTCCCTCAAACAGGGGGTCATACACCCCGCAGGGGCCCCTGTCAAAGCGCCGCGGCCCTGGGGGACCCATGGAAAGGCAGCCCCCTAAGCCGACTCCACCTACCCCACCTCCCCCCATCATCCCCTGGTCCCTGCAACCGCCCAAACTCGGGCACCCCATCCCCAACCCCATCATGTTTCCCCCTCCACCTCCGCCGACCAGACCCGACATGCTCCCCCCGACCCCCCCGCAGCCGACCCCACTGCCCCCGATGCTGGCCATCCCGCCCCCGCCCTGCCCCAGGCCGCCGCCCACCCCCACCCTGGCCGGCTCATACTCGTAGTCGTAGTCCTTCCGCACGTGGCGGAACTTGCACTTGTTGCCACGCTGGCACTCGCCCTTCAGGAAGTCCCTGCAGATGGGCACCTCTCCCCGGCTCAGGGGCAGGTCCGTGGGCGACAGGCCCAGGCCGGCTGCCACCTTCCCCCGCAGCCTGAGGGGCAGCTCCCCGGTCTTCTTGTAGTAGTCCTCGTCCTCCTTGGAGCCGTGGACGAAGCGGCAGTTGACGCGGGAGCACTCCCTGTTCTGGTGGTCGTGGCAGAAGAT
This sequence comes from Conger conger, assembly GCF_963514075.1. Lineage (NCBI taxonomy): Eukaryota > Metazoa > Chordata > Actinopteri > Anguilliformes > Congridae > Conger > Conger conger. The sequence continues at coordinate 27,416,034 of NC_083773.1, read as the reverse complement.
GAACTCGTTCTTCTGCACGCCCAGGTCGGGCACCTCGTTGAAGTCCGGATGGCGGAAGCGACAGCGCTTGCCGCGTTTGCACACGTTACGCAGGAAGTCCCGGCAGACGCCGTCCAGGCCCAGACCTGGGCCCAGCCCGCCGCAGCCACTCCCGTTCCCCAGCGCCGCACCCCCTCCCATGGCACCAGAGCCAGCTGCTCCCGCTCCGCAAGACCCACTCCCAGATCCCCCTCTGCCTTCCCCTGCTCCCCCCACTAGCCCAGGCCCTGCACCCGCTTCTTCCCCAACGCTAACGCCCACTACTCCGCCGCTGCCTCCCCCACTGCCACCTGACAGGTAGGCACTGTCACGGTCAGGCATAGCGCTTGGCCCTGCGCAGTGGGCACACAGCGAACATGGGGGGCGTTTCGTCTGCCTCTCTCAGTTAACCAAGATAATGCAGATTCTGCTCCTGTGAAGTGCTTTGTTTGGTCTTTCGTTCCAGTACCTGAAGAAAAAACAAGGCCACAATACATTTCAGCAAATCATTTCAGTCAGCAGAAAGCACCAAGCCATACTGCTAATAAAATGCCATTCAAAATGCAGTCATATCTTGGAAGCTAAATTTCCTGAATTTGGGGTGTGCGCTGTGATTGATTACCACAGCTGCAACAAAGAAAGAATATCAAGCTGGCAAAATGTGTGGTTCCCCAAATCGCCTGAAATAAGTGTGACTGCAGAACAAAGTAACAACAAAAAAACCGTCCACCTGGCTGGATGAATCTGACTATGAGTACAGTCATTATTACTCGGAACGATTTGCATGGCACCTAGTTAGATAATTTAGCCGAGGCCAGGGCGCCACCTAAACGAAGTGGTGAAAATGAGGAGCTAACTTAGCTAGATAGCTAGCTTGAGATCGATTGCAATAAGGCTACAAAATTATCCAACATTATGTTTAAATGGTTAACTTTAAATGAGCAAACATGAGCCTTACATTTAGCTGTGATTGACACTACTTATACTTCTTTACCTAGTCTAGCTGTCATGCTGGCTAGCTGCGATTAACTATATGGTTGGCTAATGTCAACTACAGTAAACATAACTAACAGTTAACCTTAGCTACGGTCGTAAATAAAGAAAACACAACATTGGATAATTTTACGCTACACATATCCCGTGAGAACAGGCTGTTACACATCAGTTAGCTACCACTAAGAAAGCATACCCATGTTAGCCAAAGTTAGGTTGGCTGTTTCTTTTCTTTTTTTCACCAAAACCGGCACAGCGAGTTGCTAGGTAGCGTTAGCTTTTCTAACATTGCGGCCCGTGCACGTTGCAGTCCTTTGTAGCTAGCGTGATAGCTACCTAGATTTGTTAGCTTGCTACCGTGCCAGCAGTCTACTTACCCGCAATAAATTACGAATTTCCCCAAACATGTATTTGTTCTCTGTGCATGCAGTTGTTTCGATTTTCGTCGCGTTCAGGAACGATTATTATAATTCTTCTTTAGAACCATGCCATACGTAAGGGGCAGCTAACATAAAGGCCATACGGGCTCAGCACAACGACACACAGCAAAAGGACGTCAGGTCATGCGATAGGTACAAAATATTTAGTATACCACCCACCAGAGACAGGCTCCAGTACTGCAAAGAAACCAACAGTACCCTTACATTTTCGGGTTAATTGAGCGATAGACATTATTTGTCAGATCGCTTTTTAGTTTTTGCTCATATTCAAATGTTTGTTGAAGCAAAGGGACACATCCTTCAAAATCATTAATTTGATTGGTTTTATGATCCGCGTATGGTTAATGTCTTTATCAGGGATGGGCAAGGAGGGCCGTATCCGTTTCTGGATTTCAGACCAACTGCTTAACTCTTTACGAGTCCAATCATTTACAGGATCTGTCCTTTTTAGCCACATTCCGTTATATGAACAGCAGCCGATAAATGTTCTAGTATCGTATCACTTTATTGTGGTCTAATTTACAAATATGAAAAATTCTGCATAAGCAACGGCCCACCAGGACTGGAGTCGCCCATCCCTGGTCTATACACTAGCCTAAACGTGTTCCACTTGCAGCTCCAGTAACAGACTACAGGTAAATTGACAACATTGCTCAGATTATGTACTTGAGGGAGAAAATAAAATGCAGAAGCAATGGCAAACTGTTTCTTGTATCATAATTCACACGAAGGTCAAGAAATGGACAGACCTATGTGACAAGACTTACAGGACATCAGTACATTCTGAATACACCCCTGCATACAAAGAACCGTAATCCCATCATGCAAAGTATATTGATTATAAATGGACACCGAACATAACCAGGTAACAGAAGATCCTGTTTCTGTAGTAGCCATTGAGGATGTGAGATCAAGTAGCTCAGGAGGGAGAATGTACCCGCTCACACAACTTAATTCCGCTAACTGTAGTATGTCTTACCCAGAAACGGCCAGTCTGGGGCCAGGCTTTTGTTCAAACCAAGCCGTAACACCCAATTATATACGAATCAAGCTCATCTTAGTAAAGACAATCGTCGGTTGAATCAAGTGCGACTGCTCAGTTCGAATGAAAGCCTGCACCCACACCATGCCTTTATGGATAAGATTGAGGAGCCTTGCTCAAAAAGAATGAAGTTTGCTATCCATTGCATCCTTAGCTTTTGCCATTTAAAAAAGCATGCTGGCGTAACTTCACATTAACCACAAAATACAAGAATGGTTTGGAACCAAAAACGTTTAATTGAGGTCTTCCATACAAAGCAGCTGTGCTGGGCAGATTGTTTAACAAGTCCAGAGCGCACTGTAATGCCGTGTCCTGCATCTTCAACCTCACATCACCAGCCAAGACCAAGAACTGGGCGAGGGGCAGAGTTGAGGCCTTCCCTCTCAAACAGCAAGGCCCATGGTAGAAATGGCAGGGTGGGGAGGCCATCCGAGGCACACCACAGGGATGACGGGGGCACAAAGTGCAGGGAGACATCACCACAGCTGCATCGGAGGGGCCAGTTTACTTTGACCTCTGCCTCATCTTTCTTCTCTTGCGCTTCAGCCTGAAGAGGAAAATCGCATCATGGGATTTGTTGCAAGCGGTACTGTTGGCTTTCCAGATAACTATGCATAGGAGCGCAACATTAGCATTCCCGGCCTTAATTCAATACACACCATGTAGTTTAAACCACAACAGATAAATGTTTTGACTCAAAAGAAATCCCTGCGCTAGAATATACAAATACACTGCATGTCCATGGATTAACCATTACCCAGATGAAACCAGTAAAAAGCATATTTAAAGAAATCCCCCCCCAAAAAAAAATAGGGTTGTACTGTAGATTAACGTTAATGCAACTTGTTTGGGGTAGACGTCTTACCTGCGCATACGCTTCTTCCTCCACTGCAAAAAGAAAACACATTTTCAACTACAGCTATGCACTTAATGCACAGTGGGTGCATAGCCTTGAACCTTAATTAGAACGCTTGCACGTTACGCTTCTAAAATGTGCCCCCTATCGGAGAAAGCACGGTCAGGTTAGGCCACAACCGAAACAAACAAGCATGGCCGAGATTACCACGAGTAACATTATCATGCATACGGTTAATCGTAGGCATTAGAAATACCAAATAATTAGTTTAGTACTGAACACATAGATACGAATTAGCTAACGCTCTTGTTTTAAACAGGATACATTTCTTACTGTAAACAAGTGAACAGTAATGCCTGCATTTAGTTTAATCACAGGAGCAAATTCAAAATATTTCCAATTGGCTAGCAGCTTTTGGTAGCGTTACTCTGGTGCAACGATTTTCTTTCAGGAACACAAAATGGATGCCATGCCGTCTAGAAAACTTGCGAGCCAAAATGCGTTCGTAGCCACGAGGGTTAGATTGGCATAAGTGTTTAACTACATGATGCGAAAATCTGGCAATTTAATTGGTAAAGCAGAAATATTCAAAAACATTACTCTCACAAAATATTACAGAGTAGCGCGTCTTTAGCTAGCTAGGCACGAATGGCATCACGTCCCAGAAGATTCTTTCAAATTTGCAGGAACTTACCTTTGCTCTCATTTTGTGGAGATGGTCTAAAACAAAATGAAATATCACATATGTTAACAGATGCAGAGGATGGTTTTAATAATTCGTTGGATTGATCTGGATAGATTTCAGAGCAATAAGACAAATTTTCATTACCTTCGTAAGATGGCACCAACTCCAAGAGGATGTGACGACAGAAAGGGAGGGTATTTAACCAGTCCTAGTGCGTCACACATAAGGACACGTGACGTGGCACTGTGGTAATTGTAGTTTTTTTTATTGCATTTTTTTTAAAACCCTCGTTGCTGTCCCAAATCAAGTTGATCTTTTTCAGATATGATCATTCTGATCCAGATACCACAAGATCAAGATTAAATAATCTAGATTTGCAGTCTTTGAATATGTCTATTTGTTGGTCAAAATAATTAAACATTTCATTAAGAAAAACAGACGTTGAATGAACATGGAAAACATGTAAATCAGTTTGCATATTAGTCCTATTCATCTGCATGAGTACACAATACATAGGCCAAATTCTGTCTAATTTCAGAATTCAATGTCCCACTGGATAGTGAAAACAATTCTGAACACTTAACATTAATTTTAAAAAATAACTTCCAAACACATCTGTCCATCTGGATGCTTGCATAGCATTTTCTGAGAAAGAACAGTGAAATGGTGAACTGGAAATCAATTTTTATTGTCCAGCGAGACATCTTAAATCCTTATTTTTAAACAAAGTTAAGGAGAAATTTTTAATGAACCCAGGACATAGTGTGAGCAACTGAACACCACATTTACAGTGCCCTGCAAAAAAATCACATATTGATAAAGATGTATACAATAAATGATATAGGTAATGAGCTATATTTTATATAAAAAAAGGAAATTAGTTTTATGCTAATTTATCCCTTGTGTAGTCTTAACATTCTGTATACTCCCCAAGTGACACGCCATCACCAAACCCCTAAAACCAAATTTTAACCCCTATTTTGCTTGAAGAAACAACCTGTCACTCTTCCCAAACTGTCATCAAATTTCAGGTTGAAAAAATATCATTTAAAGGGTTCTCTCTGCTGTTCAACATCGTGACCCTTAAGACAAGGTTGAGTGATCAGAGGAAAATATTCCAATAACATGTCTATAGTCGGTTCTTTGATGAGCTTTACACACAGATGGTAATGCATTTTCATTGCAACTACATTACTGATACGGGTCAGAGATGCTCGTACTGCTGATCCTGTTCTAGAAAGCCTATACAAAACGTAGATAATAACATTCTAAGTACATTTGTAGAAGTATACAACAGTGAAACGGACAACAATGATAAGTTGTCCAGAGAAATTTGAAGTAAACAATGGACATTCAACGTTAGCAAGTTTTTAAAATGAGAAACTATTATGCAATTTGTCTGCTGGACTCTTGTCCTGAAAAGGAAACTGACATTACCTTATTTCTTGTAGTAGATTTCCAAAATGTAGAGAAGGTGAGGTCCCCCCCACGCTTGTTTTACCACCCACATGTTACAAAATAAGGAACTGTTATCGCTAAAGCAATGGCATCTTGAACCGTGAGTTTTAATGATTTCATGATATATCCTGTTACCATAGTGATTGAAAATTGCACCGTGAAAAAAAGCAAATGCAAAAAAACCCTGAGCTGGTGAGACTATAGACTAGTAGACTATTTTCCATATTTTAAAACGAAAACCTAGCTCATTATTTATATTTATACAGGCTTTTTATTCATCCTGATCAAGGGGTGAATCATTTTGGATGTCAGTGTATATTATTTACCATTACAATACACACATATTTAATTACTACATATGAATTAGTGTTATTTATAGTTTATACTTGCTTAACAGGCAGGTAAAGCCAATCTCCCTTTAAAAATGACAAATAAATGAGTTGTTTGCAATTGACAACACGTTTCATTGGCATTTCATGTTATATTGAACCATTTTCAGCCCTTAGGCTACAATGCTGTTTTCATTATGATAATTATGGGGTTCTTTTTGATACCCTCATCACCACCACATTGAGTATACATTTGGAATGAACAAACTTTGAGAACTTTGGCTTCACCTAGTTTTTCTGGTTTATCGCATTTACCCACTCCCCTTCTCCATCAATTTTAAACAGGAACTGTACTTGGTTGGTCAATAATGGCCATAGCTTGCCTCCTGATTGGCCCTGCCCTCAGCAGATCTCCACTGGCAGGCAGTGAGGTTGCTCTTAGTTCTCAGCACCTGCATCTGGTTCCTCATGGTCCTGATGGCAATGAGGAGGGACCTTCCCCTTCAGAAGCCACGGGTGTTGTGCTGCCTCCTCTGCGGTCATACGCTCAGCAGGGTCCCACCTAGACGGCCCAGACACACAGAGTCAGAGTGCTTGGGCATGGGTCGCAGGACCTATGTCCTTCAGACACTACAGCAACATACAGAGCATCAGTATGAAGAGGCAGACAAGACCCCACACATACACAGCATCTGTTCGTCTTCAGTATGAAGAGGTAGACAAGATACCACACATACACAAGACAGCGCTTCATGAAGTCCAAAAATAGGGAATCCACATTCTTCAAAACACTGGCCAGGTCCCTGGAGTTTGGTGGTCTTCTTGTTAAGTTCTTTGGCTGGCCCTCAGAATCTGTACACGTAGAAGAGCCATCCATAAGGTGGTGCAAAATCTAAACAAATTATTGGATATATTCATTGGTTTCAGTCTGATAGTGAGGACTTGTAATATATATTGACTTGCACTTGTTTAGGCTCCAAGTTAGCTCTGCTAAGGGTAAGCTTATTAGGTGTGGGGGACTGGAGTGACCTATGAATATATAAAATATTACGAAGCAAACCTAATGATCAGTCGTTTTTCTTGCGAGTCGTTTTTCGGCTAATAATAAAGCTGTAGCCGTATTTGTTTTCTTAAATCATCCCAAATCATTATTTTCTGGCTATTTTGTAAAAGAGTTCATTTGCATTCATAAAATATTTCTATGCATTGAATGACAAAATCAGGAGACTTTTGTAATTTTCCATTTTCCATGTTCTTACCAAAAAATGCCTTATTTCTGGGTGCTAACTGAACAATGTCATCTGGGGGCATTCCCAGCACCTGAAACAGAGTGTGATATTTTATCACTCATTGGCACAGTGCAAGAATATCAGAACAGGCAGGTACTGGCACTCCTGTGTGGTTCTGTCAGAAAGAAGATCCATGGTGAGTGCTTGACAGAACAGAACTTCCATCAATCTGTGCTTAAACGACCACTGACTCCATGAGTGGTTCTGCTGATGTCACCCAGGAACACAAACACACATTTTAGTATGGAAACTAATATACTATTGACACTGTTTGAGACAACAGTGCTTGGTGGCTACTGATTCATTGGTTTCAGTCTGATAGTGAGGACTTGTAATATATATTGACTTGCACTTGTTTAGGCTCCAGGTTAGCTCTGCTAAGGGTAAGCTTATTAGGTGTGGGGGACTGGAGTGACTGGCAGGCAGTGAGGCTGCTCTTAGTTCTCAGCACCTGCATCTGGTTCCTCGTGGTCCTGATGGCAATGAGGAGGGACTATTGTAAAAGGAACAGCAGTGAGAGTGTGTGTAGTGTCGCTGGTACCTCCATGATGCAGGCAAGCTGGTCCACCTCGTTGGTCCCACAGAACAGCGGGTAGCCTGTATTGAGCTCAGCCAGGATACAGCCGAGACTCCACATATCGATGGCAGTGCCATAGGGAATGCCTAAGATCACTTCCGGGGCACGGTAGAACCGTGTCTGAACATAGGTGTACCCTGCAGACACACACCAACATCACAGACAGGGAGAAGGAAGCGGGAGAGAGAGAAAGAGAAAAAAAATGTGAATGTGAAACAATCAACATGCACTGGGGCCTCACCACTTTACACAACAAGAGGATGCATACCTTTCTGGTGCTCATAGAAGCTGCACCCAAAATCAGCCAACTTGATATTTCCATGTTTTTTCTCTGACAGAAGGATGTTCTCCTTTAAGAGGGATAGAATGATTAACCTTTTTATTTTTTCAGTAACTACAAGGTTTTGCTGATTCTAACTGATTCTGCTTTGTACTCTTATGAAGTGATTGATAATATACAGTCTACACTCAGTGACCACTTTATTAGTTATTTATTATACTTATTTCTGCTGTAGCCATCACACTTAGAGGTTTGAAACATTGCGTGTGTGTTCAGAGATGCTCTTCTGCATACCACTATTGCAATGTGTGATTATATGAGCAATTATGTTTTGACTAAGAACAAAACCACAATAGAGCTCTTTCAGTCTGCAGGATGTCATACCGGTTTGAGGTCACAGTGGATTATTTGCTTCCTGTGCAGCATCTGCAGGCTGGTGACCAACGCGACAGCATAGTGATGTGTCTGGAATAAGGTAAAACCGTGGAAGTTGTTGTTCCTGATCAGCTTGTACAGGTCCATTCTATACAGAGATAGGGGGGAAATGACTGTCAGTGTATGCTCTCAATACAGCTTACTGTACTTACAACATGCGCAATGGTCTCAATGTCTTGAATTGATTCTCATAAAAATGCTTTATGTCATAAAGGTTTCAGGAAAATTAGGTTTTGGTATCTTCCATTAAAATGCACAATCTATAAAAGATTGAAGTTTGGGACTGAGAATTTAATTCCACAGTATATTGTACTGTAACACGGAAGGTTAGAAAAGAAAATCATGTTCAATGCCAGAGCTCATAATAAATCCAAGTGTTAAATACAAATACACATTTCTATGCTTATGGAACTGCTCATATCTCATATCTCCACAACTCACTGCAGAGGCACTTACCCCTGGAGCTCAAACACAATGCAGATATGGTTCCGGAAGGTCATGTGTTCCTTCATGTGAATGACGTTATAGCAGTTCTCGCTGTCTTCCTTCCGGATCACATCCAGGATCTCCAGTTCCCTGAGGGCCATGCGGTTGGCACTGCAAGCGGAAACAAAAATTGACCATGTAGAACCACTCCACAAATACACATATAAGCAAGCTCAAAACTCTTCTTAGCCATTATATGACATTACACCAATACCTCATCCCACCATTACATTCTGCTAGGTCACAAGTGCCAAACTCCAGTCCTGGAGGGCCACAGTGTCTGCTGCTTTTCGGGGTGTCCTCGCTCCCAGTGGCTCATTTAAGTCACTGATTGGCTAAATAATCCACACACCTTGTTCTCAAGGCCTTAATTGGCAGGAAACCGCAAAAATCCACAAACACTGTGGCCCCCTTGGGACACCCCTGCTCTAGAGTACAGCCATCTGCTTTTCAGAAAGGTCTTTTGAAGGGAACCTCCTCATCACCTCTTCTGGTTGTGAATAATTTTCAGGGCCACCTGCTCTTTGGTCTTATGGTCCAGACATTTCAGAACCAGGCCAAATGATCCTTGCCCAAGCTTCTCCAGAATCTCATAGCGGTAGACAATGTGGTCATGCAGTACCTGAATAAACACAACATTCAGAATTATTTCAAGATCCTGTTGCTGTAATATTCCAGCAATATCAATGGGAATGTATCCAGTGAAGTATATATTTCCACCCAGACACATAACTATAACTATGTTGAAGTTTTAACTATAGTGGATGTGAGACCAATTTGTTTGCTGTCGGCAATATAAGGCTGAAGGATTTTAAAATGTGGAATGATGTTGGATTAATGATTTCGTACCACTGCATAATTATAATTATAATAATACAAATAATAATACATTTTATTTGTGAATTTCCCAAGATCAAAGCAATTTGTCATGTCTTCCTTTTGGTTAGTGCTTCATGAACAAGAACATGCATGTTTAACTTTGAGCCTTTCATTCATTTATACTGTGGACTATTTACTGAACCAGTGATTTGGTTTTGAAGTTTGCACTTTGGTAGTATGAACAGAAATGTCAAACAAATCCAGCCAGCCAAATCCAGATTATTACCGGGATATAGACAAACTTTGCATCATCATAGACGGAGCTGTTTTGCTTAGAGTCCACAGGTATCTCTTCTCCCCTTTTCCTCTCTGCCCACAGGCCCAGATACCAAATGTCTGGGAAGTCCAGGATCTCCTTCTGCTCCAAGCTGGTCAAGCTCTGGAAGAAGTGCTTGAGAGCCACTGCGGGGGGGGGGGCAAATGTGCTCACTTCCATAACATTACACAAAGAATACACAACCAATCCTCCTCTGTCAGTTTATGAGTCCTACTCCCATCTCACACAGGAGATAGTTGCGGTAGCTGCATTCTGTTCAGTGGTGAGGCAGAGGACCTGCATTTCCACAGTTCTTACTGCTGTACCACTGATATGTACTCCTCTGATAGCAGGTAAATTCTTACAAGCACCCACCCCCATGCCAGGAAACATCCATGCCGATAATCCGACAATCTACAAATTTGTAATTGCTGTTCTTACTACAGGAGCCCTATTGCTGTATCCCCTCCCCCCCCCCCCCCCCCACACACACACATACACCAACAGTGCTCCCCAGGCTCTCACCCAAATTTACCTTCTGGTGACATGGGCAGTGGCAGCCGCTTCCAGGCCATTTTCTGTTTTTGCTTTATGATGTTGGGGACACTCTTTGCTTCTTCCTCTGTGGGCCTCAATGGGACTCTGACCTTTGACTTCTCTCTCTGTCAGTTTAAATGGTGGAGAGATCAGCTATAGAGACTTCATTCCTCTCGCTAGCCGTGTACTCAGGGAGTTGCTCAGAACTCTTCCCAGACGTGTTTAAATAGTGGGCAGAGGATGCCTGTAACAATCACTGTGCCCATAGTGTTGAGGGCACCCCTGTGAAAGGGGATGTTTGGCCTCGCCTGGTCTGCCTGCACGTTGCTCTTTACCATCTTTTTTCTGACATCAGGCATGATGCTGCACTTCAGGGAGAGGAGCTTTGGGTTGTTCAGTATCGCCACCACCTGTCTGGCTGTTTCCTGCTTGCAGGGTATCTGCACCTGGGCCGCAGTGCCCACATTTGCACCATTTGTCTTTTCACATGAGGAAAAGAAGAAGGAAGACGGGAGATTATATCAAATGCATTCTGGGTGTGGGTTGCATCAGTAGCTGTGTAGCTATGACATTGCCAGATCCCATCATATCTCCTTTGTCCAGGAAAGGATAAACTGGTATCATAGATGCACATTCTAACCCCGATACTGATTGGTATGATTTATTTTCTGAACAGGAAGACCCACTAAATGTTACCAGGTCAGTCGGTTTGGTTTTCTCCACCTTCTTCCTCCCAACTTCAGGCTGGGCACTGCACCTGAGGGGGTGGAGCTTGGCATTGTTGAACATGGGCGTCACCTGCCCGACAGTTACTTGCATCTGTGTAGTGCCCGTGGCCACAACCATCTTCTGTGGGAAGAGGAGGGACAAGAGGCAAGGTGGGACAGAAACACCAGAGAAATCAAAGGGTGATTATCTAAAGATGATTAGAGAAGGAGCGGCTGTAGTCTGTATTCTGTTTCCTTGTGCAATGCACTACTGTAGCTGTGTGTGTGTGTGTGTAATTGGTTAAATTGAACTGTTCCTCTCACTGGGAGGGAGGTAGAAACCAAATATTAAATTTAAAGATTCAAGAAACCTTTAATAACAACAAGATGAGCCTTTCTAAAATCAATGACATCTGAACACCAACACTGCCCCAACAGCTGCTGGCATACACATACACTCTCAGAAATAAAAGCACATTGAAGTTAAATTTCTGTTCTTCAAGGATCACATTTCCCAAATGTACCCTGAAAGGTACCTTTGAAGGTACAAATGAGTACATTTTCCCAGCAAAGAAGGAAAAATTAATTACACATTGCTGAATTTGGGGTACTGCCTCAGCCAACTATTTGCACCTTCTTGTGTCTTTATTTCTGATAGGCTTGTGCGGCAAACGAAGTGATGCAGTTTCGCGTGTGAAGTGCCAGCGCCAATTTCACCTGACACATCCGATGTCTGTCCACCACAGCCTTCTTGATAATGTCAGACTGCAGGCTGTATGCTGGGGAGTGGAGCTTTGTGCACTGCATCGCTACGCAGGCCTGCTTGACCACTGTTTGCACCTGAGACGTGGTTCCTGTGCTCGCTTCAGACTTCTACCAGGAGGGACGAGGAGAGGGCAGGAATGAAGACGAATTATAGGAGAGGTGTGCAACCAAGTTAGCCATTTGCACTTGTGTGAATGAGTCCCCAAATTAAATTCCTGGTCCTGAAGAGTGTTAGACTGTTTAAGGAGTGGGTGTGGGCCCAGGAGAAGGTGCATGCACCTGAACAGGTGACAGGTGATGAAAACCTACCATTTTCCCACATTTGTTACAGTCATCCTTATACTTAATGATCTTGTTCTCCATTTTGGCTTTTCTGTTAAAATAATACATGCAGATGAATAGTCCACAATGAATTATTTATATATCTTTATTTTATAGCTCACTTTCAATCTAAACACATGAATTGACTTTGAGGCCTTAAAGTAAATTACCTGAGAAAACAACCATTCCAAGACTAAGTTACTGTGCTATGCATTTCATTAAATGTAAAGATGAACTACCTCCCCTCCTAAACTAAAGCAGTTATACAATTTCAGCAGCCTGAAAGTTAAAAGACCAACAATTACATACCATTCCCAAAGCATCGCTCTAACGGGTGCACTGCCAGTTATTTTTCACCACCTCTAGCTAAACTGGGGTAATTCATGGTTGGTATACTGATTCTACTAACGAACTGACGAAGAGTGACAGATTTGCTCTCTCGACTCCTTGCTCTATCACAGTGTGTCCAATATGACATGCCGGTGACGTCACAACGAAACGGTCAAACAATGCCACAAATCATCAAGCTGAAGAACGATAAGTTATACGACAAGGAGTCTTTTTATACCAGGAATGCTTCAAAAGCCTACTTGGTTTGACATTTAGGCTTCACCTCGATATTGGAGTTAACAGTTAAGGCAGCTTTAACGTTTACGTAGCACTAAAAGTCTCAGCCCTTCCAATACAAAACATTATATTAATTACCCAGTCCCCAACCTTTTTTACAAGAACCAACGATCGCCATTGAACCCCAAAATTTACATAGCAGAGAGCATCTCATACGTACCATATACAGTCGTCCTTTTAATTTTCCTTATTTCACAATCGAATCGAGACCCGCGATGCATGTTTGTCATGCTGATCCACCAAAAATCAGTTCAAAAGCAGTTCGAAAGAAAGTGACGCGAAATCGCTTACTGAACGTAGGATACTCAACAGAAAGGTTCCTATTATTTATCAAAAAATGTTACATGAAACACAGCTTTATTGTATTCATATTTTGTAGAAATCATGCCTACAGGTAATAAGAAAAAGGAAATCAATGTTGATTAGCTCATGACAGCCATATTCTTATATTGGCTGTTTGGTCAAGCCGTTTCCCGAAAAGTTTCACAGATATTAGAGCACATTACGAGTGCGACTTCAGAGCAAAGTGCTTCTGTCAATAAAACTGCTCCTTGAACCATGGGAGGAACCACTAGACAGGGAGTTGGCATTCTGTTGAAGTAGGTCCATTTTAATTGTTTAATTTACACCCTACATTGGCTGGTACAGGGGTATCCAGAGGATCACTCCGCAAAACATTGCAAGCAAAACAATCCAAAGCGCCTTGGATGCCGACATTATGCCAGAGGTTATATGTGAGCATAATACCCTATTATTCTTCAAAATAAAAATTATTTCTATGTTGGAACCACTTCTTATGATGTGCAATCTGAGACTGCTGCATGCAAGGACGCCTATATGCCCCTATGCCAGCACCAGAAATGAGCATCAAAAATCCTTCTTTGCACAGAACTGTCAAATTAAAAATGTTTTTGCATTTGGTTGTTATAGCACCACCATATGGTCAATTATGTCCAACACAAGCTTGCTAAATACGAGGATCTCTCAAGCATCCCCACAGATTTTACAAGCATTTCAGAAACTTGGTGGAAGGAAAAATAAATACTGAACTACTACTAATAATAAAAACCAGTACAAACCACTTCCAGCAGCTATGCAGTCTTATACAGTATTATACAGACAGGGATGTGAAGGAAATATTATGCCCACTTATTTTTCATATGACTGAATCACAGCCACAATTCAGTCAAAAAACAGGCAAATGTACCCATGTTAAGTTGTGGTCAATGTAGGCAAATTACAAACAAATAAACACTTACAAAATCTAGGTTTGGTATTATTATAAAGTTTATTTCAATTTTTTTCCCCCGTTTTCAGCAAAGAACAAAAACGAACAAAAACAAGGGACAGGCTGTATTCTTCCTCCACATACAAATTCCAGTGCACCTCCTCCGAGCCTCTTTTCCAAAACGGTGTGTGTCTGACCCAAGGGTTATATATGACAGGATAACACAACCCCTTCAAACAGTGGTTAGTGAATACATGTTCTTTTGACCGGAATATTGACAGCTTCTTGCTCTAAGTTACAGTACAAGTCGAAACCCAGAGATTACAACAGTGGACCTGACACCCACAGAGTAAGCGTAGGGGTGAGCAGCTGTCACTACAGGAGACTGTGTCTACCTTAATAGGACCTTCAAACGGCGTTGCTAAATTCTTCATTTTGCGTTCGCAGTGTCTTTTTTTGGCTTTAAAGCATTTGCTCACAGCGGCTGAATGTCACAGATCTTTTGACATTTAAGTAAAGGGTAGGAGGTCCCCTGGTGTTGAGTGCAAAGCCTTCAATTACTTTAGCGACTCTTCAGACCTTTAACAAGCTACTGATGGTGCAAGTTAAACCCAAATTACAAGCGTCATCACTCGCACAACGAGGGCAAGAGCTTCACCCTTTTCTCAGGGTTCTCGCCCTCGTGCTGATCCGCACACAATTAACAAATTCTTTAATAGCAAAAAAAAGAAAGAAAAACAAGGGGTCCTGAACGGCAGTTTGCTACTTCATCAACAACTGGTTATGAGCGACCTGCCGTGGCCAATCGCATTCCCAGGTCACGGGCCTGTTGACTCACTGGCCTGTTGACTTGGAAATCAGAAATGAAAGCTTGTGACGACAATCTGGCACCCCAAATCAAATCTGGCAACAACGTCCCTCTGCCTCGCTGAACTGCGGGGGAGTGCTTTAGGGACGTGGCTGTCTAATGTGAGCGCAAGTTCATGATGGATAAAAGGGGAGGTGATCAACTCACGCCAGCCCAGACAAACCAAAAGGAAGACGAGCCTTCCCAAAAACAAGCGGGTGTCAGTTAAGAGTCAGTTAGGAGGGGGATTTGCACCTGACTACAGTGAGGTATAAAGAAAAACAAACTAGGGGGGAAACATAATTCCCGCAGTTTTCCAAATTCATAGGGACTCAAAATGGGCAGCTTTACACAAGGTTGTTAAAAGTTAGACTCATGAAAGAAAATGACTGCCCTAGGTAGAGAGGCAAGGTGGGGTGGCAGTTGCGGGACACGCCCATTCTGTGGTTCACTTTGCCCGTACAGGGTGAGCGTGCGTGTGTGCGTCTGCGTGTGTGTTCTCTGAGAGCGGATCCTACTGGTGTTATTGCCCCAAGTTCTGTGGGCATGTCGGTTGCCTGCCTAAACTTTCTACCTCACTTAAGCTTCTGACAGAAAAGAGGGGAACTGGCCACTTTCTTTTGCTTAAAATGGTTCCAACAGGCTGCTGCCATTTTGGATAATAAATTCCTACAGCTAATAATTATATACGTCAGCATTTGGTTATTTGGTCAACAGAATTCAAATGATTTTTTCAGTCTTTCAGTAGTTCTCATAGCATGTCCTGGAACCTAATGCTCAGCATGGCGATGGTGAATACCACATAGCTGCAAATTACTGGCGTAGGATTGTAGGATGCGGATGCAATTCCAATTGATCACACCACTTTTGAAATGCTGGGACAAACTGAGGAGTGACAATGAATTCAGCTATAAATCATGACCAGAAGTGCAAAGCATTCTCTTTCAAAGAGGTGGCCAGGTTAGCCGAAAGACCCAGATCTCAGGGGCTCCTTTCAGCCACAAAAAAAAGAAGCTTCCAATTGGAACCCTTTCCAGTTAATGTCCAGTTTAAATTTGGGGCAGTAAGTGCGAAAGGGGACCGGAATAAACAGGATTTGCAGTGGGGCCGATTAGATGTCATCTGTAGAGTTTCTGTTCTTTGGGGTGTTTGTGGTGCGAGCTTGTATGTGTGTGCGTGTGCATTGGTGGGTCTATTCTGCGGCCTCATTCTCCTCCACTGGTTGGCCTGTGGCGTTCTCTGCATTCTTGGAAGCCTGAGACAAGAGGATGGAGAGGGTACGGGGGGGGGGGGGGGGTTGAGAACAGGATAGAGGGGGTAAACATGTTATAAGCCACACAATCCTGGAGTTGCATGCCCAAACACAGTGAATGGTATTGAACCATTAGAAAACCCAATCCTACCACATTCATTGTTCCTGAAATTGTTTTCAACCATTTCAATTTTCTAGGAAGGGAAAACTAAATCTAGATCACATACCTTCTTTTTCTTCTTCTTCTGAGTCTTGCGGCTGGCAGAGCTCTGTAGTAGGGCCTGGGGGGGTGGGTGGAGGGAATGTTTAAAAACAGTGGCAGTGCACCAGCCGGCTCACAAGAGAAGCGCCCACGAGGTTAATCTCGCCGGGTATAAGAACAGACCTGACAGATCTGTACCCACAACGCCAGGCTATTTACAGCATGTCCAAAACGCTCCGCTAAATCATTAATGGCTTTCTAACTCATAACTCAAACTACGGAGTCTAATCCCTTAATTTCACATCGATGTGGATGTATTAATGCCCTGCATTCATAACATAAAGATGAGAACAGGTAATTCAGCCCAGCAATGCTTGCCTTTCCCTACTAAAGTGCACCAACTGCTTAGTGCCTAAAAGCTAAATAGTATCTAGCACCGTATCAAGCCTGGTCTTGAAAAGCCCCAGTGTTTCTGCCTCACCTTCAGCTCTGGGTCCTGCACCTCGTGTTCAGACTTGTATAGCTCCGGCTCAAAGGCTCCGCTGGTGATCCTCATGGGCCCGTTGGCCATCAGGAGAACCGTGAACTTGAACTGGGCCACAAACTCCCCTGAACAAACACCAAAATCATTACCTTTACTTTAGAAAATTACAAAAACAGACCACGATTTAAAATATAATATGAGGCAGACTATTCACTAAGGCTATTCTGATACTATACTCTATACTCATTAAGGCAACTTGGAATTTGAAATATTTTAACTGATAACTAGTTTCATAATAATTCAGATCTTACCCACCCACTACATCAGGACATTGTAACACAAATGACAATATGGAAATATATAAGACAATGACACATTTATAGTGTTCTCGTTTAGTTGGCTGGCCTGAATGATTTGAGGGATGGCGACAATTCTGCATAAGAGGAGAAAAAAAGTGATGGGTTGGTATCATTCCATATTGTAAGAAACTAAACAGAAGTTGACCATGTAAACAGAAGTACATTTTGATGTGTGGGAACTCGCCACTCAAGATACGACCGGACATCCCTTTCTTCTGGAATGTAATTCTTTACTTCATTCAAGAGTACAAACCGCAAAACATATGCAAGGCCAGATGTTTTGCTGCATATTGCAGATTAAGATTGGAGAGACATGAGTAGATTAAAAACATTAGGTAGGATGGGAAATAACACAACCAACCCAAATAGGGCATATGTAAAGACTGCCAACACACAAAAAACAGCATACTAACTTAGATCTATAAAACTCTCCTTAAAGAGCACATGGTCCTGGATATTGGGTCTTCATAGTATCCCTGGTTTCCATGCACAATACAGAGGAGGGATTTTCCATTCTACAACTACGAAACAAACGTACAAACCTAGGCTGGAAAGACCCATTTTGCTTATGCATATTTATGGAAATGGAAAGTTAAAATGACTGACAGTGATTAAATGAATGAAATCATGCAGTGTATCTCCAAGTTATTGGATCTCTTGAGCACAAAAGGTTTGGCATTTAGAAGCAAAATGTAACCATAAAAGCTGTGAAATGTACAAAGCTGGGTCTGTGTCTTTATTTCATTCCTATAAGTTAACCAGTGCTGCTGACATTCATGCTAAGGATTCATCAGCCACACAAAGACAAATTGAAGTAGAAAAATTAACTAACCAACAGCTGACCTCCCTCAACATTTCGGTCAAACTGACCTTTTCTTGAGAAAAAGCAACCTTTGAAAATAAAAATAGAATGTACTATGTCCGAAAGACTGATTTGCCTTATTTTCTAACCAGGCAACAGAGACAATGGACCGGACAGTAAACTGACTCAAGTATCCCAGTCGGGAGTTTCTCTGATGATACTGGGGCCTATATGAAAGGGATAAAAGGCAGTTGTGTGTCCTTATGTGCCAGGTTTTCCCAAGGTCTGAATATTTCAGGCTGTAGCATGTTGGGGTCATGTTGCATACTTGAAGTGGGGAATAAACTGGAATAAACCAGTATGGCCACACTCTACCTGCACGGCCAGCCCTGTCAATCAGCTTTAGTTTTGCAACCTTAGTCCGCTACTGTTATACGTCATCGGTCACTAGCTCTTTCAACAGCTAGTGATCTCTTTGGGCTGCTAATTACTAGAACCAGGTCTGCCAAATTAGGTTCGAAATGAAAACCTACAGGACAGTAGATCTCCAGGAACAGGGTTGGGAAGCAATGCTAATGTGAATTAAACACACAATGATACGATTTGTATCCAACGCCTTGTCAGTAGCCAGCAGCTGCGTGATTTCAGCCAGGAGCTGGACAGTACCGAGGTACGGTCTGCAAACGCCCACACGAGCGCTGAACCCCGCAGGCGTTGGCTCTCCCGTATCGGTCTCCTGTGTCAAGTATGACTGACTCACAGTGTGGTGAGGATGAGGACGGAGAGCACACTCACCCTCCTTCTCGTGGAGGACGTTGAAGGGCTGTAGCAGCTCGTGTTTGGCACACTCCACCACGCCCAGCCGGGCCTTGGCTTCATCTTCAAACGCCCTGAGGAGACAACCGGGGGGAATGAAGCAAAAAATTAAACAAGAACCTTACTTCCGGTGACAAGAAAGAAGTGGCGACTGAAAGGATCCGTGGCGAGCTGTGGAGCGTGCAGGAGGAAGGGTGGGAACACAGCTAAGCGCCGTACCTCAGGGTGAAGGGCATGGTGTCAAAGCGCCGCTCTACGTCACTGAAGAAGTGGCGGGACGTCTTCATCTTCAGGCCGTACTGTTTGCTGGGGTCCCGCTTGTAGATGGTTGTCCGCTGGCCGGCATCCCGTGCCTGGGGGGGGGGGCGTTGGAGAAGGGCGACCATGGTTAACGCACGTTGGGCGAGACGTCAGACTGAGGCCCTGACCTGCCGTAGCTCTCTTACCTTCCCTTCTCCAGTACTGATCAGCACGTCCACTGCGTAAACCTCGTGCACTTCAAACTCCGCCGTCTCGTGGTCCTTTCTGTGGAGGGATGCGCAACGTTAGCCAATCACAGAGAAACACACAGGGCCTGTTTCCACGCATATCAAGCCAAGTCCTAGACTAAATTCAAGTTTGATCGGACATTCTCTATACAAAACCCGATTTAGTCCAGGACTAAAGCTTAATCGGTGTCTGTGAAACTGGCCCTTACGGTCCCTAGCATTAATCACTTAATGATGTGCAGCATCCTATTTACCGAGAAATGTATACAGTTTTATAAACCATTTTTTTGTTGTTCAATTTGAGGTCGCAGATGTGTTGTATAATTCTAGTTCTAACATAAAAAAATCTGAGATTTAACTTATATATTTTGTAAACTTCATATCCATAATATGAGGTCAATAAATACTGAAACCAAACTTGAACTAATTTAAATGGGAAATCTGAGGGTTCTTGGATAGGGTAAAAGAAAAATGGCCTCAGTAGTATATTTGATTCTGGTGTTGGATTTTCTGAGCGCACATTATAACTCTGACAGCTTGAAGCATTAATCTTTACAGCTACTTGCATGTCATGTGTATGTTGTGCACGTCAATGTGAAAACAAGAAGGAAAGATTGTTCACAGGGCTGAAATGTTGGCACGCTTACTTCTGCTGCTCCGTTGGATTCTGAATGATGGTCTTCTCACCATCGATGACGTGCTGCTTCAGCTGGTGAGACAGCATACCTGACAGCAAACGGGGAGGCTGTTAGGAATGCATGTAAACAGGCAAAACCAGAGGAGATACAGACTTGGCATGTCAGACATGGAGGATGTGGGTGGGTGGGTGGGTGGGGGGTGGGGGGGGGGGGGGGGGGGGGGGGGGTGGCTACTCACCTTCAATGGCCGTGCATTTGAAGGACTGGGCGATCGTGTTCCACGCCTTTGTCACCTGTGTGTTCTGAAGGAGGGACAAAGGAGCAGTTAAAATTAGACCGCTCATAAAATGTCAGTTTTACAGAAATCCCTCACGTCTGTCAAAGTTGCTTTTTTCCTACAATGCAGTTGATAAAGATTAGATAATGCATGCGACAGCTGCAGTGCAACTGAAGAGCACGACACTCAGGCAACCTGACCCCCTGAACTCGTTCACCACTCCTCTGTCCGCTCCGCCCTTACCTGGTTGCCAGGTTTGACCAGGCGAAGGGCAGCCTCCGCGCACAGGTGAGCGGCCTTGATGACATCAGCCTTTCGGCCCGTCACAGGTGCCTCCTGCCAACACAAGAAAGGAGGGATTCACAAAAAGAAAGATGAGCACCCATGAGCAACAGAAGAGTACATTTCTGTTCCGTACAGAATGCTGAAGATTGCTTATGAAAACAGGGCACATTACTCACTAAATGTATGACTACAGGAGATAGAAATACATGCATGCAGACACACAGGTATATAAAGATGATGTCATCAAGAACAACATTGATCCAGAACACGTCAGAGTCCTGGCCTTTTGTTGTGGCAATGTCACTTCACCGTGGACCAGGAAACCGGGGTCTGGTTGCCACATCTGACAAGTAAGCTTCTCTTCTATGGCAAGCGCCCCCACCCCCCCCTTCATAAAATATCACTAAATTGGCTACTAGTAACTACCTTAGTCACTCCGATGACAAAGCTGTGAGCCACGTTAGAAATGAAGCCATCCACATGCACTCCAAGGTCACTGCAGAGAAACAGGTGAGAAGGGCGAGAAAGAACATTTAAATTTGTAGCTACATGTGTAATCGGCCTGAGGAAATCATAGACTTCATGCTCAATCAGATTTAGTTAGGCTGGTATGGGTGCCCTTGTGGACTTGTAAGCACTTCAAAGTTAAGTTTGAGCTAAAATTATTTGTAAAATAACCCCCCCCCCAATTCTCGATCTCATTTATGGGACAACCAAAGCAGCGGTAGACATGACTGTTCCACCTTCATCATTTCAAATAGGTCAGGCACAGGTTGAAGATGAGCTGTGGACAAGGGAGCTATAAAACTAAGATTTACACAAGAGTTAAACACCACAGGCAAGTAATGCCAACACATCCCCTGACAAAAGCAAACAAGTAAGATGCTATACACACACTAAGGCGAATGATGTTGCCTACATTTTCACCAGGTCTCCTTCCTTGAGAGTGTAGTCAGGGTCACTCTTCAGTGGAGAGAAGTGGCACACGCAGTTATTGACCGAGACACTGGTGGGGAAGGCGATGCCTAGAAAGACAGAAGGAAGCTCACTCCCATAACATGTGTAGGACTGCACAAACCCCCCCCACCACCACTCTACTCTGTATGTTCTGAACCTTACATGTGTCACTGTAACCCCGGGCAATAGGGAACTGGTATTGTAACTCAAAAGACAGTAGGTTTAATTCCCAGGTGGGGCACTGACATTGTGCCTGTGTCTAAAGTACGTAACCTCAATAACTTCAGTGATAGATATGTCATGATAATATAAAAAGAACTAGAAGCAAAACATCTAGTTCTTCAGCATGCTCCAATATTTTTTTCCTTTATTATCAAATAAGGGTAAATCAATGTAGCCTAATGCTTTATAAATTAATTTAAAGCAGTGATTGTGTTGTAACCCCTCACCTTTCTTCATTTCTTTCTCCTTCTTGAAGATCTTCCCAGTCTCTTCCATGATGAGGGCATCTCCCTTCTCGCAGAGGGACAGCACAGAAACCCCCACCTTGGCTGCCTCCACCACTGCCCGCAAGGCCTCTGACGGTAAAGGAACATAAATAAGGACAATTACATTGGGTGGTAAAAACAGATATAAGATAACAAAGTAGCAATGACACCATTGCTATTGTTGTGACAAAACTGAGATGGCAAAGTAACTAAAATTACAAGATTCAACTAATGTGAATGCCAGTCTGTAGTACGCCCAGATTTAACCGGCTCAAGAAAGCATCTATACCTACATAGGTTTATTTTGCAATTGCCACCATAAATTAGCTGATGGTGTTTTGTATGCGAAAATCAATACATTATTGCTACTACAAGTGGGGACTCAAAGGGACAGACAACACGGAGGTCACAGTCGGTGAGACTGCCACTGGAAATAGCTTGATGCCGAAAATCACAATGGGTAGGACGTCATGAATACAACCACAACAAGGGCCCTGTCAGCGTTTTGGGAAACATATCTATCTGGGCACAAGAAAAAGTGCAAAACAACAAATAAACTAGCTCAACAACAAAAGACGCTGAACGCAACCCACTTTGTTTGGATATGCTTTTGTTAAAGCAGCTATTCGAGGTTAAACGTTCGTGGCCAATCTAGCTTGACAGTAATGATATAGGTTATACGTTACATTGCAAACACATCACAGCTGTGTTTCAGCCAACGTCGAGATGCCAAGCAACTCACCACGACTCTGCATGTTCAATGACATAAACGTAGACAGATTTGGTTGCTATTTTGAGGCCTTTGTAACAAGTATGAAAGATTACCGGTTGTACGCGTTAGGGATAAGTTACTAGTTACAATTAACTAAATGGTTAAAGCTTAAAAGCAGTTATAGCAATATCAAGTAATTTTCTAAAGGTGGGTATTATTTTGCCAACTTATTCCTCAATAGCTAGCTAGAAATACGTATGTCTAGTGGCAGCTAATTCATCAGCATATTAGGCAGGTTTATGACATGTTCCTAGCTAAGTTTCTGAACCGAGTGGAATCTATCCATCCAGCCACGTGCAATATTGCTTTTTTAGAAAGCCAAGTTACCTTGTCGGTCAGGATAACGCTAGCTAGTTACTTTCAAAAGATGGGACATCGAGACTCCTTCGTAGGAGGTGCACTTAAGTCCCTTGCAAACTCAAGCTATCAAATTAGCAAGCTAATCTGTTAGTATTAAAGGCTCACACTAGCAATGACGCTCAGGTCCAATGCGCGTACATGTAGCTAGCCAGCTACTTTTCTAGCTAAATCACAGCGTTGCTTCCATTTAGCTATATGGCTACGGCTAACATGGATGGCAAGAAAGCCTGCCTAAGTTCAGTCTAACATGCAGGCTGCACACGTAGTTAGCTTGTGAGCCGACCCGAAAGTTTTGATAAGGCAACAGATGCCTATTGTTAGCAACCTAACTAACGGTAACGCTTAGCCAGCAAGTATGTCTGTGGTTTCCCGACGAAGTATTTGTTACTGACAAATGAAGCCATGTGTCATTATTTCGTCAAGAAACGGCCTTAGCAAGTGAGTGATTTAAACTGACAAGCAATAGCTTGCCAGATCATAGCCACACGTGTAGCTAGATAGTAGGCCCTGCATGTTCCCTCTCTCAGCACGCTCAGATACGCGCTTTCGCTCGTGCCATGGCACATGGCCGCGACTGCACTACTACGGGCAGGTGCGCTGGATAGCGGAGACGTTACAGCGGCCGGACACAAAGAGCCCCACTATACCCCGGATAAAATCAACAGGACCACTTACGGTTAGCGATGTCGCCCCCCATTTTGTACTTGGTCACCACCAAGTCTTCGGCGATGGTCTGCTCTTGCTGCTCGTCGTCAGACATCTTGCCCAGCAGCTCTGTATCAACTTTCCGCCGATGTGTCAGCAGCGAGGTCCGTCACACAAACAGGCTCGAATCCGCTGCTCCAGCCCGGCCTCCTCCTGCCCAGAAGCTCCTCCCATCGCGTACATACGCAAGGACGTACGCGCAACCACAAATAACCGCCAAAACTCAGGGCATCCTTCCTGACCGTGATGAACCTGACCCTGGTTGTAGTTTCTAACTGACAAGGCAGACACAGACTATGCACTTTGTTGACAAGTGGAGTTCGTCGTCGCCTTTTAACTGTCGCATAGGTTTATGCACCGAATAATGTATGAATTCTTGTCCAACGATTCCCTGAGCCATTTTGATATGAATACTACAGCATAGCCTACTTAATTTGGCTAATAACAATCTCATAACCTATGACATGGGACATGTAGATTTGCTTTGGCTAAAGTCCTTGGCAATAAGAACATTTGTAAATTGCCAAATGACAGAATGGACAAAACAAATAAACTCAATTTGCTTCAGCGTACATTTTGCAATGCAAAACTACATTTTACATCCAAATGGATACAAGTTAAGCAGTATCACACAAGAGGGAGTGTTGCTATGCTGTGATTCGGTCATTAACAAGAGGCCACAGGCAGAGGATTATATAATAGCCTTTGCCAATATGAACCACTTCATTTAAATCCAGATGCAGAATGTGGTTTTGCTAATTCATAGTAGGCCTACAGATGGATACTGATTTCATTACTGGTATTGTTTATTTTTTATTATTGCTATTAACTTTTTATATATGCAGGATTGGGTGACAGATTATGCATGCTCTTTTACAGCAAAGAAGTAGCCTAACCTGGTTGAGGTGTATAATAGCTGTTATCCCATACAGACCTACTAAAAACAAGTTTAAGAGCCAAGTTTAATGAGCCATACTCTATCTCTCTCATCCATCAAGCATGGTGGAGTGGTGACAATTTGGGGATGTTTTACTCTGTAATACTCCTGAGTATTCTAGGCTAAAAAAGAAAAGAATCCGGTTTTTCGAATGGCAAAAAAGTCCTGACCTCAACTAAGGTGCTACACACCATACTGAACTGCATTGAGATTACAAGAACACCCCCCTTTAGGGACCTGTGCAGAAGCAAATGGCATCAAATATCAATGAACTGAAGCAGTGTTGGAAGAAGTGGGCCTGTGATGCAATGAGACTGAGATGTGATGTGAGGCCAATGAACTCCGACAGAATTGCAATCACTTCAGGTTATTTCTGCTGAAGGAGGGTCTAAAAGCTCATATGGTGTCATATGGAGCACTTTTTTATAGAAGGCTTCTGCTTGTTGGTTTATTTTTGGCTGAATAGATAATGACAGAGTAAACTCTGTCAGGACTTGGTGAGGACAAGAGGAGGGTTAATTACGTCCTGATATGTCAAACCACACCAACAGGGTGTTATTTCTTTTTTACATCACTGTATCCAAGTCTGAAAAAACTTACACTATTAACTTCTTGTCAAGGTCATGGAAGAAATTAGAAGATATACAAAACATAACATATAATGCACTGTAAGGAGTAATTTTATGTATTAAAAACCAGTATCTCTATCATTCCATACATATTAGTGGAATATTAGTAGTGGCAGTTTGGTCTGACAAGTATTAAGAATACAAAGCAGAATGTTTGAAGAAGTTTATTCAGTATAAAAAGTCATAACTCATAACTTCACGTCATGGTACATAAAAAAAAACAGAATAGCAAAAAAAGAGTAAACACAAAACATGTTGATTTCACTGGTGAGAAAGCTCAGCTTATCTACTGGCCATTTTAGCTTTCACGCCCACATTATTTGCATTTTAATTGCGAGCCTAACCAAGCTCCCTTCCCTTTGTTATAATACACTTCATTAAGGCACACTAGAACACCGACACATTGTGTGGATGAAACCGTGTAAACAATGGAAATATTGTTTAAAAAGCTCAGAGGAACGGTGACGACCACGCTGCTGTCGTCCAGCAGACTTCACCTTCGCGTTCCCTTGTACTGGGAGGATTATGTCTGGACTGTCCTTCATTGATTCCAGCTTCGAATGCTCTGTTCGGCTCTTGACCAGCCAGGCAGGTTGCTCTTCCAGGAGATGTGGCAGGAGGCCGAACGTTTCTCCCCCCTCTGCCGCTACGTGCGCACAGCATCTGCTTTGAGGAACAGCCTGCTGTGCCAATAGTCAGGGTTGTCGAAAGAGTGGTCCCCTGACTCCCCCATCCCGGCGTGCAGTTTCAGGTACCCCGCCCCGGAGCGGCGGACCCCCTCGGGTGCAGCCACCGCCCCACTGTCCGCCAAGTTCTCATACTCGCTGTGGTCTCCTCCACCAGGGGGCGCCACAAGTGAGTCCATCTCCTCGTACTCATAGACCTCCCCTGCCACTGCCCCTGCCCCACCCACGGGTCCTTGCACGGTCAGGCCCCCCCTGCCTCTCAGCATGGGCCTCAGTCTGGGCTGCTTGTTCACGTAGTGATAATCTTCAGTGTCTTGCTGCTCATTTCCCCCATCCTCCTCTTCCTCCTCCTCCTCCACCTCCACTTCCACTTCCACCTCCACCTCTCTGTCCTTCTCCACCAAAGCCGCTCCCATGGTTTCGACGTCCCTCTTGGAGCCAGTGCTGCCCGACCTGCTCCCCCCGCTGCAGAGGTCCATGTACTCGTACTCCACGTCCTCTGACTCCCGGCTCTGCCTGCACCCGTCCTCTACGCTTTCGTCGTCTGTCGTTGAGGACGGACTGTTGCCGTCGCTGTCTAGCATCAACCTCACTCTGGGTGGCTCGACAGCCCTGCAATCTGTATAGCCCGAATGGCTGTGGCGGTCTGCAGCATCTCCCCCTGCTGGATACAGTTGGGTACTGCAGGTCAGGGAAGGCCGAGGGGACATGTTCTGCCTGCGACTCTGAACTCTGTCTTTGGACAGATCAGAAGGCCGTCTGGGTGAGGTAGGCAGCAGACACGTCTGTTTGTTCATGTACTCGTATTCCTCAGACGCAGAGTCCCGCTCTTCCATTGACTCTGATGAAGGACAGTGAATAAAAGGGGTGAGCTTTAATATTTCCTAAACTCAGTCATCTCTCACTCAAATTAAAGCCTGAAAGAAACAGATTCAGTGTTTGAAATGGATGAAGCCATTTGCTGAATAGGTAAAGGAATGAATACAAAAAGAATAAGTAAACATGGAAAATGTATATATCAATTTAAATAAGCTTTAACCCTTATAGTCACAAGCCCAATATGAAGTGGCTCCACCTAAAGGTGTTTATGCTTTGGTTGAGATTTTGTAGGGTTTTAATAGGGGCTCAAAACAATAGTAAAGAAGTAATTTTAATAGGTTGAAAAGGTATAAGGTGGAGAGTGGCATATGGCACTCTAGGGATTTTAAGGTAGTTAAGCTTGAGTGCCATATGGCACTCTTGGGAATGAAAGGGTTAGCTACATTTCAATAGCCCTCCCTAGAAATATTTAAAGCATAAAACAAAAATGTAAGGAATGGTTTTTAATATATGAAGACTATATTCCTTATTACTGCACTCTATTTTCAATAATTTTTTGTATTTTGTTTATATACTATTTAATATATAGGAAATAGATGACTTCAATACTGGGTAAAATTCATCAAAAGCACACACACGCACACGCACACACACACAAACATATGCATACACACACACACACATACATACATATGCACACACAAACACACACCCATACACACACGCACACATACACACACATACATGCACACGCACACACACACACACACACATACACGCACACATGCACACGCACACACACACATACACGCACACACACACATACAGGCACACACACCTCTCTCCAGGCTGTCGGCTGCTCCAGGCAGCACATATTCGCTCTGGTCCTCCTCTCCCTCTGTCTGAGGGGAGGGTGTCTCAGAGGGGCCGGACACACTGATTCGCTGGGAGAGGTAGGCGCTGTCCTCCCGGAAGCGCGATCTATGCTGACTGCCGGCCACTGAGAAGTCCTCCAGCTGAAACTCCAGGACCGTCCCGCGGCCCTCCGAGCACTCCGACAGCGTCCGTGCCGAATTCAGCCGGGAGCGGGGGGGCCGTGGCTGTGGGTTATTTTGGGACAGTTAGATTCGGTTAGGCCTCTGCTAAATGCACTTGCATGGGACTATTGAAAAATGCACACATATAATACAGTCGTACTAATAAGCACAAACACAATCAGTATACATAAGAAATCAGCAATGACTCACATTACATTGGACACTCGGCAATACGCTGATGGCTAATGCCTGGCTTGCCAAACAACTGAGTTATAATCACATTGGCTATATCGTGAAATGTTCACCTATAATATAATTCTGCCTGAAATGTGTTAGAACAAATCAGATTGCAGGGAAACAATCTCATGAGCCTCATTTCCTTTTCCAGATTCTTTATAGATATGTCATTGGGCCTCACCTGTCTGGAGTTGTCTCCTGGGCCAGGTGTCATAGGCAGGTACCCGGCTTGGCCTGACAGAGCCTGAGAGGAACAGAACTAGAGAAAGAGGGGGGCACCGTAAGTCCATTTTCAGTCCCCAAAGTGATGTGCAGTTGAAATTTTACATTCAAATTAAGCTGCCCAAATAAACAAACTATGTGGTAAAGATAATTGCCAGATATTGACAGTCATATGGTGCACTTTTTCAGTATATTACAGAATATTAGTCAAACAGAAATGCAGCAGAATCTAAAAGTATAATTTTCAATTACATGTTTATCATATTCGATGATGTGTATTTCAAAGTTTACAATTGTAAATTGTATATTGTCAACATTTCCCAAGAATACTAGTTAATTTCCCTGCTGGCTTGAATAAAACATATCATAACCTATAATAGTGTGTACATTTGTGTACGTTTAAGTAATATTCAAACACATTTTATATTTGGTAAATGGACTACAATGAATGCCTTTCATTCACCCATTTACACAGGGACACGTCGACAGACCTAGGGCAGAACCGGCAACCTTCCAACCCCATATTATATCTGTTATTACTGCACTCAGTTAATTCTCAATTTCAGGCTATTTCTGCCCTGAGAAACTGAAGTGTCCCAAATTACCTGAATTCACCCTATACTATTATAGTATATACTATAGTATATCCATCCATCCATCCATTATCTTAACCCGCTTATCCTGAACAGGGTCGCAGGGGGGCTGGAGCCTATCCCAGCATACATTGGGCGAAAGGCAGGAATACACCCTGGACAGGTCGCCAGTCCATCACAGGGCACACACACCATTCACTCACACACTCATACCTATGGGCAATTTAGACTCTCCAATCAGCCTAACCTGCATGTCTTTGGACTGTGGGAGGAAACCGGAGTTCCCGGAGGAAACCCACGCAGACACGGGGAGAACATGCAAACTCCGCACAGAGAGGCCCCGGCCGACAGGGATTCGAACCCAGGACCTCCTTGCTGTGAGGCGGCAGTGCTACCCACTGCACCATCCGTGCCGCCTACTATAGTATATGAAAAACATATTTTCCTATGACATATTTCAGGTAAGATAAGCCTCACCCGGTAGGAGTCTCGTCGACTGCGAGTTTGGCTCCTGCTTCGAGACAGGTACAGGGAGGTGGAGTCCATGCCATCGGTCAGGTCCTCCCCATCCTGATCGTCTAGCTGCTCCTCCAAATGACCCAGCTCCTCCCCCCGCTGATGAGTCTCATCTAGGGCAACCTCTGGTTGGCTGCTGTCCACCTAGAGTGAGAGGAGGGCGAGGCAATCAAACATTCAATCAAACACTGCATTTGCTCACCTCATTTCCTTATTCCTTTTCCTTTTTGCTGCCATTTTTGAATGCCTAATGGTATTTGTAAACTATGTTTTCTTCACTGCAACCTCGATGAATTTAAGGGGGGGGATATTCTCTTCAGACATACAGTTAAATGCAAAAGTATTGGACCAAGGAGTTTTTCAGGGTCAAAAAGTTAAATGTCCTTGACTGGCCAATCAATAACCTGTCCTGAATCCAATGGACCATGCGTTTCACTTGCTGAATACAAGATTGAAGGCAAACGCCCAAGAACCAAACAGGAGATGGCTACAGTATAGACCTGGCAGACCATCACCAGGGAAGATACCCAACATCTGATGATGTCTATGGGTTGCAGACGTAAGGATATGCAAAGATGTACTAAAGTACTAAAGATGACAACTTAATTTCAGATTATGTGAATGTGTCCAATTACTTTCACTCCCCTAAAATTCTCAAACTTCTAAAAGGCTCATGCTCAAACTTCAATAATGTCTCAACATGATGAGTCATGAGGCCACCTCCACCACAGTGCCCTTCATGAACTCCACTCAAAACAGTCTCACTCACCTCCTTCGTCTTTATCACGAGGTAGCGGGGCGGGTCTCTCGCCATCCGAGTGAACTCACTGGCCAGTTCCTTGAAGGTCGGCCGGACATTCTCATCAATCATCCAGCCTGCCAATCAAGAGGAAGTCAATGAGGTCAAAGGCATTTTTATACATTTAAACCACAATATTTGGCATGTATTGGTATGGTATGTACAGCCTGTACTGAGAGTATGTGTGTGTGTGTGTGTCTGTGTGCATGTGTGTGCGTGAGAGAGAGAGAGAGAGAGAGAGAGAGGCTCACATTTCACCATGACCATGTACACGTCGATGGTGCAGATTTGTGGTTGGGACAGACGCTCCCCTTTCTCTAGTAAGTCCGGCACCTCCTGGGGTCTCATGGCTGCATAGGGCTCAGCCCCGAATGACATCATCTCCCAAACTGTCACTCCTGTAGGGGGGATGCAATATTTCACTTTGTATGACAAGAAAGATTTACCTAACCAATGAGTGTTAAATAAATACAGACATGCAGTAAACACACACATATGCTATTTCTTTCTCTGTTGAAAACACACACACAAATAGGCACACATTCACACCCTTTATATTGCTGACATACACAAATAAAGTCTCTCTCTCTCATACATGCACAAACACACACACTCACCATAACTCCATACATCACTCTGATGCGTGTATCTGCGAAACAGAATGCTTTCCAGGGCCATCCACTTTATTGGAGTCTGATAGAAAAAAGTTGTACAAGAGGAAAATACTCATGACAGTCCTGTCCAGCGTGAAGTGTTCTCCATCCACTGTGGATCACACCAGAGCAGCATTACAAAAGCTCTGCCCTGGGGACCCCTGTGTTTACTGCTGCCTGTTCCAGTTGAAACAGCCATTTCCATCATCAAACTGGCTATTAATTCAGCTTCAGTCTGTGAAGGGGCTATAGTACATACACTTGATTGATTGACAGGTTAAATCACACCGTGCTACTACGTGATGAAAGTGTGTGGGTATCTTGTACTGATCTACCTGTCAGCAGCAAAGATTTGAAGGCAGAAGTTAATAGCAAATTTGCATTGTGACTGTCATAATCATGTATTTCGCCAACTGCCAAACAGATTACAGGAACAAAGTCAGCTTACGCAGGGAACCCTGGGACTGAGCTGGTGGAGCCCCGGATCAGACATTGTGACAGACAGAAGATGCTACAGTGAGGTCTGTTCAGGTGGGAGTGGCCTGAGTTTCCTGACGGACAGGTTGCAGAATGCACTGTACCTTGGCCTCGTTGTAGACGTACTTCTTGTCGTCGGGGTACAGCAGGTCGGCAATGCCATAGTCAGATATCTGGACTATGTAGTCGCTCTTTAGCAGCACGTTTCGAGCTGCCAGGTTCCTGTGGACCATGCGGTGCTCCTCCAGGTAATACATCCCCTAGGAGAGAGAGAGGCACAAATGTGTATCACACGTCCTATCCATACAGTCTCTCAAATGCATTCACCCATATTGTCTTTTTTACATTTTTTTACATTTTTTTATAATGTATTATGGTTGTCTGTGAATGCACAGAAATTGGCAAACAAATGAATGTCTTAAATTGGCATGGTAAAGTATTACTAACCTATTCACCCACTCATTCACACACTCATAAACACAGTCTCTGCTATTATACATGCATGTTATTCACACATGTCTCTCACTCACACACACACACACACACACACACACACACACATTCTCTGTTGGTACCCATATATGGTCTCTCTTATTCACACACCTCACACACACACACACACACAGCCTAATAACCACGGTCCTGGTACCCGGTAAGGGTAGCGTCTCACCTTGGCTATCTGCACACACCAGTTGAGCAGGCGCTGGGGGTCCAAGCTGTCCTTGCGCTGCTTGATGTGGTCCAGTAGGGACCCCTGGGTGCTGAGCTGAGTGACCAGCTGCAGGCAGTGCCCCGGGCAGATGCCCAAGAGCCTGACCACGTAGGCGTGGTCCAGACTGCCCAACGCCAACATGTGCTACCAAACAAGAAAAGGCCAATCAAAGGACACGTCACTGAGTTCATGAGTCAGCTATAAACTACCTGAATGAAAATGCAACTGGTATGTGTGCGTGTGAGTGTTTTATACTTTATCTTTATTTGTCTTTATCTGTTTTTGTTTTAAAACATCTTTGGGCATTTGGAAAACCTCTATATAAATAAAATGTATTGTATGTAATTCTTCTTCTTCTTCTTCTTCTTATTATATCAGTGTTTGAATACATCCGCGCATATGTCAGCATTTTGAGAATGTGTTACAGCGTATGCAAGCCTCACATCAGTGATCTCAGTGAAGGTCTGGCGGCCGGTGCGGTCCTGGATGGTCTTAATGGCCACGGGGATCTTCAGCGAGTGGTCCTCTCCCTCTGGGGTCCACACGCCCTGAGCACAGGGAGTGAACCTGTGAACTGTCTATTTCCTCTTATTTACAGACGAGGGACAAAGGAGGGCTAGCAGCAATTACGCGCATTTGGTCAAGTCAGATGTACCCATCATCTTTCGATCAACATGTTTAGTTCCACTAATGAAGTCAATAATTTGTCCTCCCTCTGTCTGTAATGTCACCATGGTGCTTTGGGTGTTGAGATTAATTAAGCTGCAACAACAAGAACATGGTAGAAACAAAAAACTTAAAAACTAGCTCTCTGAAGATTACAGTTCAGGTTTCCTGCATGTTTTGCATTCTGACTCAACACAGCCACACAGATGAGGTATGCAGAGACAACACCGTGCCTGAATCCACTCAGTCAACAATGTCATTTAGAGCTGCTGATGAACTGTTGACCTGGGCAGGGAGGTGCTGTGCAGTGTTAGGGGTGGGGGTCATGTGACTGCCTTTATGCTAGAGCACAGTGAGAGGCGTGGCCTCTATTATGCTGGAGGTGGGTGCAACGCACCTTGTGCACGGTGCCAAAGACACCTGAGCCCAGGACTTTGATTTTACGCAGCTCCGCCGTCTTCAGGATCCGGGCGTGGACTTTGGTCCCCTTCTCCCCTGCGTCCAGCGGCTCAAAGCTCTGCTCAGCAGAGAGAAACAAATCAGAATCCTCCAGTCAGACAAACACATGGTGAAACTAGTCGAATGCATTCTCAAAAGAGTTAAACCCATCATCAAATGACTCAAACAGGTCCTCAAACAGGTTTTACAGCACTAGCTACAAGAGATGTTAAAAAACTGTTTTGGGGCACATAACAGAAATATAGCCATCTGCACCAGATGCTATGCTGGACACTCATACACACTCTTACACACACACAAACACACACACACACACACACCTCCCCTCTCTCCAGGAATCTCCTCATGGCTCTCTTGCGGCGGATGGCCAGGCCTCGGTGATAGAGCATACTGAGCACAAAGACAGCGAAGCACACGACCACGCCTGCCAGCACGGCCAACACAATGCCTGTGGTCTGGGGACTGCGGAGGGAGAGCAGAGCAGAGAGACTCAGAGGGAGACCTGTGGCCCAGCGGAGATTAAGCACTTTAGATCAGCAGTTATTTCTCACTAACGCACAACTTACACTGATGGAACTTTTAAACTGACAAAAGTTACGGTTTTGTCAGACTAGACAAATGATGGGTTTATTCAAGCTTACTACATTGGTTGCAAATTGGTTGTGAACATTAATTGAAACCAGTTAACTTCTATTTGCTCTTAAAGTTGCAGTTCTATGCCTGACCAGGAGAGGGAGACACTGACCTGTTGGCAGCACGGGGTGTTTCCAGGCAGGCTTTAATGCCTGGGCCTGAGCACCTGCAGGCATTAAACAAAAAACACAATATAGATTAACACTAAATACTACATGCACATCACACACGCACACACGTACGTACAAACACAAATAGAGCACACATAGCACATGTACACACATAAACACAGTGCATATGCACACACATACAACATATGTTTACACACACACACACACACACACACACATGCATGGCACACACTTGTGCACGCACATACATACACAAACATATAATGCACTGACTTAATCTGTACAGCCACACAGGATAAGAGGTCAGTATGTTAGTCATCAAAACCCTCATTAAAATAAGCCCTCTGATGTAACTTTGTTTGGTCATTGTGTTTATATTCAGTTACATCCTCTCCTCTCCAGGTAAGTAGAGGAGAGAAAACTTCAGATAATTATCGAGGAAAAAAGGCATCATTAACTCGCTGCTAATTCTTCAGATCCTGTCCCTCTGACCCAATTTTCTCCTCTTTCCATGCAGTAAGAACCAGCCAGTCAGCCAGTGCATTTTGCAATTAACATTTTAACAGCTTTTGCTATTCGCTTATTTCAGTATGCATCCTTCCTTATTGCTATTTTTATAATGCCGTTGCCATCCGACAGTGGCAGAGTTTCAGATGGCAGTTGTACGTTTAGAACGCTTGGACTAAATCCAGGAGGCCTGCACTGTCTGCTGGTCTTTATGGTTTTCAGTCAGTCAGCAGCCAACAAGGAAATAAGGCCTCTTTAGCCAATAGTTAAGTCAATCACACTAACCAT
This sequence comes from Conger conger, assembly GCF_963514075.1. Lineage (NCBI taxonomy): Eukaryota > Metazoa > Chordata > Actinopteri > Anguilliformes > Congridae > Conger > Conger conger. The sequence goes on along the minus strand of NC_083773.1, from coordinate 27,381,093 downwards.
ACTAAAAACAAACCAGAGGGTAACACAGTGTCTGATCAATGATTAAATGAAAATGATAATACATTAATACTGTGAGTATCAGAACACTACCCCTCCACCTCTCCACTCCTCCGCCCCATGGCTCACCCCTGTGTGCAGTTGACATGGCAGGGCTCACAGCGACTCTTGGCATTTGGATATTTAAAAATGAGCCCCTTCTCCCCCATGACCCCATCCGGGCAGGAGGGCACGCAGTGGGGGCCGTCCTGCAGGCTGGCACAGGCCTCACATTCGTCAGCTCCCTGGGGAGGGAGAGAGAGAGAATAATCAAGAAGGGAGTCTGTGATTGGACAGGCACCCGGAAAGGGTAGTGTAAGCATTTTCAGACCATTACTATTGAGAGTGGTAATGAAAGACTAGGAAAAACAACGCAACAGGAAGTGAGGGACAAAGGGCCTGAACTGTGTGTGAACACTGTACTTTCCCCTCCATTTCATTGAATAACAAAGGACCAGGAGAACAAGGAAAATGACCATTTCTAAAACAAAACCCAGCAGCAAAAGCAAAATAATTGCTCCTGCTTTCCTCTAAAAACAAATACAGTTCATGTCTGATTTCAGTGACATGCAGCTGAAATTAAAAAAATAACTGCCAGCTATTAGCATGGCTTTTAAATTGGCCTGTGAATTCCCACTGAGGAAAATAAAAATGCTCAGTTGTGTGTTAGAAGTTTGGTTGACCACGGAACCATTAGTTGAGTAGTGGGTTTGCTCTGGAAGGTTTTCTGAGCAGTGAATGCACTGGATTTCCTCTAATGTACTGGATGTACTGTGCTCTAATGAACGGTACTGTGGTCAAATCTTTCCCCACATTCTGTCCCAGCCCAGGATGCTTATATTTCAGTAAGGTAAAAATGATTGCATAATATATTTTCAGGCGACGTCTCAGAGTTTTCAAACCTTAGATACAGCATACATACATACACAGGTCATAGATAGAAATTCTGCCTGTACAAGAGCTTGGATGCAAGGCACGGTGATGTCACTATTTACCTATTTTTGAAGAAGTACACTGCTTTGGCCAAAGTCAGTTGTTTTTAACTGTGCTTTATAAAGGAAGTTGACTTGTAGATCCAAGGTAGAAGGTAGAAGGGACTTGGTGATAACATCAATCTCAGAGGCTGGAATTCTGTACTAGCTATTTAATATCATTTTATAAGTATATGGGTAAATAGAATGCATACTTCTTCATTTTAGCCAAAGAATATCATAGGCACTGCAGTATCTGGTAAGAAGCTACAAAATAATAGACTTTTGTCTATGGTCCTCCAGCACTGGAATTTGAGATCCATGCTTTGTGGTTTACTGTGGTTTTATGTGTTAACTGTGAAGGACAGCTTTATTTTATGAAGAGTAATGTTAGTGAGAGCTCTTAACTGTTTGTGGTTAACTTGTTCACCATTTATAGCCCAGTTTTGCCATCACCCTCAAAATCACAACATCTTTTAACTCATAGCAAGCAAGTTATAATCATTAAAAAATAAAAATATACAGATCGATATACAATCAAGCCAAACAAAAGCAAAGAAAACTGAACTACAACAGGGTTTTTCCAAGCAGAAATGTTTATTAATTAATTGAATTAATGAGTTATTAATGATTAAGCAACATTGATTACTGATTGAAGAGATACTTATTAAAGATGAAGTAGCATTGATTAATGAATAAGTGACAATAATGAATTAGTAAGCACCAATCATTAATGATTAAACAATGATTAATAATGAACATATATTAATCAATTAAACTCATTGTTCATGCATGGTCTGTCATGTGCTCACTGAAAGACAACAATCTTCAAAAGTGAGTGGAAAGGATTTAAACAGAAAATAAAGATCAAGCACTGCCTGCTAATTTGGCAACATAGTCTATTCCACTATAATTCACTCATGCCATTGGACAGCTGGAGGGTTTGTTGGTACATTTATTTAGGCAATTAGCTCAGACCAATAAAATCAGGTAAGGTGAGTTGACAGTACAATCAACTAATTTAATGGATCAATTAAGTGCTAAGCCACAATACAAGTCTGCACAACCTGCAGGTCGCCAAGAGGCATTTTCACTGGTTTATTCAATTAACACTCAACACAATCCATTCCTGATTGGCTCATCACGATAGTCAATTAAAATTGTTTATTGGTTGTCGTGCACCGACAGGGAGTCATTCCGGTTGATAGTTGATGGCATTGTGATATTGAGGATGGACAGAGAGCCAGTCAGATGTGGAATGGTGGAGTAGACAGACTTCAGAGAAAGAGAAGGAGTTGCAGGTTAGGGGAGGCAAAGAGAGTTCTGTACCGGCCCCATGCAGCTGGGCTTCCCCTCCTGGACCTGACACTCGGGGTGACAGGCAATGCACTCCCTGTTTGGCCCCGAAAACTCATGTGGTTCCCTGGGGGTGGACACAGAAAGGGGGCAGGGGGTCAGGTGATCATATTCATATCGCGCAGATACAGAGAGAAAAGGAGGAACCAGTTGAGCCTCATCCTCATGCTATATCAGGGCCGCCCCATTGTTCCTGGAGCTCTACAGTCCTGTAAGTTAATTTCAACCCTAATTTGGCTACTGATTATAACTAATCATATGAATTAGCGGTTGCTCTATATCTCTAGCCGACAGGAGTGAAAACAGGGTTGGGCAGCCCTGTGCTACATAGTTGAAGGAGATGGATGGGGATCTTTTTAACAACTCGGATATTGTGTTAAATCATAACACCATACACTCTCAGAATGGGTTCCAAAAGATCCTCCGTGTCTCCATAGAGGAACCCTATCTAGTTTTGTGGAGAGTGTAGAAGTGCCACTGCAAGTGAATACTGCAGCATAGCACTGTTAGCAATAAGCGAATATGGAGTGCTCAGATCAGACGGACCCAAGGGTCCATCTCCATTACACAGAACGGCAGACTGACCCTGAGACGAAGTTGCACTGGGCGACGCAGGTTCCCTCTCGGCTGTAGTTCCTGCAGGACAGGCACTGATCGGGCCCCGGGCCCCAGCACCCAGAGGCTGAGCACAGGGGGTCACAAATATGTCCTTCTACAACTGCACACACACACCCCGAAACAGGAAGTAGGTCAATAACTGCAAGTCATGTACAGTTCCATACTGTGGCAAATATCAGTATACTGGGGCACCACACGAAGCAGATTACATTCAAAAACTGAAATGAATGGCCATTACAATTCAAAGTACACATGAGACTTCAAACACATAAGACAAATATTGAACAAGTGCAAAGCGCATTTCTGCCAAAATGAGTTTTCCTCAAGCAGGTGGTTTAAGTCACAGAGTGAAAAATTTGCTATAGCTAAGTCAGTATATGGACAGTGCTTTCTATATCTATCTGAATTGGATGATTAAGTAGCGCTAGCTTTAGCTAATTTAACATAATTCTTCTGTTAGCTAAGAGTACAGTATGATGCTGATGAAACTAGGGGTAGCTAGCTAAAGCAATGTAGCTACACAATAGCCACCAAAAGAAGGGGTGGCAAATGGCAATAATATCTAATGATAGTTAGCTAGTCACCTAATGCAGCCAAGCATTTCAGATCGGATGACAACTTAGATTAGCAAACAATACATTTAATTCAGGTGATTCCTATATCTGTAGAGCTAACATTACTTAGCTTGCTAAGAGATCTCTAAATCCGGTCAAATTTGTAATGAGACATGCTAAAGTTATCAGCCACAAGCAATTAAATTCTTTTTAACAGGTTTTCACCCATGTGACATTTCTCTTGGTCGCTGTTACAGCAAATTCAAATTACCTAGTTAGTATTTCTCAATGTCACCTGAGTGAGTGACCTGAATTTGGCACTTTCTGCCAAAACATATAAAGCAGTCAAGACATAAGAAGGTTTCCATAGGGACCGCCGAAGGCTCCACTACACCCAGACTCACAGCACTCGCTCTCTGGCCGGTTCTTCTTGATGCCCCTGGTGTCCTGGTGCCGCTGCTGTGTGCGGCCCCCGGTGAACAGCTGGGTCCAGTTGACGGTGTGGTGGTAACACAGCTTCTTGTTCCCGCTGATGTAGACGCTGCCGTCGCTGATCTCCTTCAGCGAGCGCAGTCCCAGGGAGGTGAGCGAGGATAGCTTCATCACCAGGAGAGAATAGCCCCTGAGTGGCAGGAAAGGGGACGAGGTGGGAGGGGAAGGGACAGATTGAGCAGTGTGAGAATGAGTGGGGTGGGGGTTGGAAGGGGAGGTGCAGGTCAGGGTGGGGGTGGGGTCCAGGTTTGAAGCAAAGGGAGAGAAGCGGCAGATTGTGGTAGGGATGGAATCGATATAGGAATGAGAGGAGTTTGTGAATGTTAATGAATGAGGAAGCGAGAAGGGAAAGGTGAGATGAGTAAAGCGTGGGAAAGGATTTGGAGCACAGATGGACAAAAAAGAGATTAAAAAATACAATCAAAATGAGAACTTAATGGAAAGAAATATAGAAATCAAAATGGAAAAATGTTTTTACAAAACATAAGCACAGCAATCTGTTAGGGTGTGATTGTCGGAAGAAAATACACATCCCAAACACCACCATACGAGCACAGATTTTTATATCTAATCAGATGGTCACTGAATGTTATGTCTCAGAATTGATTGGAAACTCAGTGCTAACCCAATGTAAGTAAGTAAGTAGAGAGGATGGAAGGAACGCAGCAACTGACCATCTGTTTAATATAGAAAATCTGTGACATGACCCATATCTCCATAAATATACAGTGCCAAGCCCAATATTCCCAATTCTCAAGTATTTTAAATTACTGTAAACAACAGACCTTGTCATTTAGTTTTATGGCAACTATTCTGAAAATGTAATGGCAACTGAACTTTGTCCCTCAATAATTCCTACAAAATGGTTTTATGAATAACCTGAGCAAGATAAATGCGTCGTATTCTTTTTGATCTTCATACTCTCAACTGCTTTACCCCTTTAAACCCTATGATCAGACTGATTTTGCTTTATAGTTTCAATATATAATGCACTCAATGTTTTCTTGAAGCTTCAGTTTTAGTTTATTATATGTTTTTAACATTTAGAGATTTTGGTAATCCATGTTTGTTTTGTGTATTTAACAAATCAAATTTTATCTAATCTAATCAACACATTAGATCTCAAAATAAAGATATGATCAAAACCAGATCTCATTTTCATACAATTCACCCAGTGCAGCATTCATTTAGGCAACCTGTCAATTTGTGATAGTGGACAGACCATGCACACTTGCGCAAGATCGAATCCGAATCAACATTTTGAGTGAGTGGCGAAGCAAATGACCCAGCGATTTTAGTTTTTGATTTCAGTTAGGCGGCAGGTCGGCATTTGGTGAAAATGGAAAGAGCCATACCTTTTTGAGCTGACTCCTCTGTGGCACATAAAAGAGGATGATGGGAAGAGGGATGTAACAGACACAACATGGCAGGTGAGGAACATGCAGAAAGCACTCTATCTTATAATGCTGCTAACAAGGGAGATGGGATGGTTTGACACATAACTAGGGAGGGAACATGCAGCATTATGTTCTATTGTATAATGCCATTAAACAAGGAGATGGGGAGGTAATAGACAGTGGACACAGACTGGAGAGGCCTACAGAGATGGATGTTGTGTGCAGGCTGGGATGGGGAGAGGGGGAGCGGGGGTTAAGTCTTACTTGTACAGGGTTCTTCCCTGTATGGTGGTGAGGTTGGAGAACACAGACAGGTTGGTCATTTCTTTGGGCCAGGACTGGATGCTCAGGATGTCTAGCAATGGGATACAGGAGAGTCAATACTACACACATGCCTGCAGCCTTGCACAGATATAGATGTACATACTCTCATACAGCTATGTGCACACAACATACACACACTCAACACACACACCTGTAATCTCTCGGACAGTTCGGAAGTAGTTCAGTTTCTCTGGGTCGAGTGCAGAGATGTTGTGATATGGGTCACTGTGGGGAGGGATGGAGTTAGAACCATCAAGACAGAAAATTGGCTAATATAGACTGAAGGCCCCATATATTAGCTAATTGTCCCCCCGCTTCACTGCCTGATTGGTTAGGACTCTGTGCCAACACACTTCTACACTATTCTTCTCTCTGATTGGTTGGCACTCACCCTAAGATCCCAGTGGTCAGAAAGTGTAGGCTGCCCTGGATCTTGGTGCAGTTGATGAAGCTGTCTATGTTTCTGGAGTCTACCGTCTGTCTGTGAGGAGAGCCAGTGCCCTGACAAGCTGGAGGAAGAGAGAGAGAGAGAGAGAGAGAGAGAGAGAGACCAAAGGGGGAGGAGGAAGGAAAGAGTGGAAGGTTGGACACAGAAGACAGAACATTACTGTACATTAGTCCCCCCCCCATGTCACAATATTACAACTCCTGCCTATGTCCATAATGTGTATAAGGTGGAGTTTTTGGGGTACCTTTGGGACATAGCCCTCCACAGGGCTCACACTGCTTCACCCCGTTCTTGTCCACCTCCTTCTTGTCTGGCGGACAGCCACTAACACAGGAGCTGCCGTCCACCACAAAGTTGGCTGCAAGAGAGAAAAAGACACTCACTAAGCGTTCAGAATGAGGCTTAAACACAGTTTTGACTGCCTGGATTAGCTATTTTATCAGACTCTAAAGGCTAAAGAATATACAGCACTGATTGTTTCAAGTGTCAGGTGACAGGTTGAGTACTCACAGAGTCACAGAGACACTGAGAGACAGACCCACAGAGAGATTCAGTACTCACGGGGACATTGAGACACACAGATAGAGCCGTACTGGTACTTGGCACTGGGATTGGGCTCCAGTTGGAATGTGTGTTTGTTATAGATGAGGGTCTGAGGGCACTGTGGGACGCAAGCCCCTGAGTCATTGAATTTACTGCAAGCCTGCAAACACACACACACAGTAAGAGCTTCAATACTTCCACTTTTCTCAATATTGGACTATCCAAACATTCTGAAATACTAACCCTATCTCAGAACATGACAGAAGAAGTATTTCTGTAGTTTCACATCACTTGAAGTTATTACATACAAATCATAATATTCCAAGAATGCTTATTACTGCTTCCATTCCAGATGTAGCATATTCACATGTTCCGTGACAGGGGTGGCTAACCCTGCACCTGGAGAGCCACAGGGTCTGATAGCTTCTGTTTTCACTTTTAAAATCAGCAACCCCTTCAGATTCAAACCAGGTGAGGTGAGTTTACTGTGCAATAAACTGCTTTAACAGATCAATTAAGCACTGAAACAATAAAAACCAGCTGACCCTGTGGCTCACCAGGACCAGGTTTGGCCATTTGTGTCTTATTTGACTTGAAAACAAATGTTAAACTGTATTATCTGTATGCAATGGAGTTGGCGTGCTGTGATGATCTGGGCCAGATGGCCTCCGACCAGTAGGTGGCACAGGACTCACGAAACAGTCTGTGTCCTGCGCACCGGTGCAGCCTCCCGCACACTCGCTATGGCAACACTCGCTGGGGCTGGTGCCAAAGCAGCGGCCGTTGCACTGTGGTGCGCACACCGTCTTGGTCACTACGGAAACACAGAGGGGGAGGAACCAAAGGCAGTGGGAGGGTGAGAGAGATTACAGACACAACACAAAAGAAGAAGAGGAGAGGTACCACGGAGAGGAGGGAGATGGTAGACTCACAGATCTGGCAGTCCTCTTCACCTGGTCCCCAGCAGAACCCCCCGCAGGACTCATCACACATTCCTGAGACACAGGAAACGCATCATCAGATGCCATCGGAAAAAGCACCACCAGTGCAGTTCAGTTTATTTTGGTAAAGCTATTGTTTGCACTATGTCATAATAGCTTCCTTGACTTCCATTGGACAAGATGACAATAACAGCTCCAAAGGCAATCGAAAGCCACTAATCAGAAAAACCTGTGAGGCAATTCGTCCCAAATTTTATGGTGCCCTAAAATGGGGGGGATTATGAATAACAAAATCTGTCATTTCTACATGGTGAAACCAAAATGTATAAAAAGACTCTTTAAGAATGTGCACTTTCACCACATGTATTGGTTGATTACAAAATTGTGGAGTACAGTGCCAAATCGAGACAAAAATGTCTTTGTCCCAAGACTTATGGAGCTCACTGTATATTTTATTGCTCCCCCTATTCCCATCATTTTATAACTCACAAAGTGATCACTCCATCATATGATCCAGGAGATTGCTCAATGAAATCACTTAGGCATGAAATTCCACATAAGTTCTCTTCACACTATGACATCAGTTTACATGACTCACCTGTTTAAATATAAAAATAACCCTTGTTGAACCCATACTATGCCCCATGCCTAAACTCTCCCCCCGTTCCACACAAGCATCCCACCCCCTCCCTCCCTCCCTCCCTCCGTGTCCTACCGTCCATCTCTCCCTCCTCCAGATTCTGACTCACCTCTCTCCCCGTTGTCATTGATCTTGACCTCAGCAGAGCTGTCCCTCATGATGTCAGCCCAGTTCACCAGGGAAATGTACCTCAGGAACCTGTTGCTTAAAATCTGAACCCCACCTTGCAGGATTTCTGTGGCAGGACACACACATGCACACAAACACACACACACACCAGTCACCAAGCCATCCATGCGCAGGGACACACATACATGCACAGAAAGGTAGTCAGTGTGGGGACAGGGAGCAGAACGAGCTGAGGCATGTACTGATAACTGAAGGCCAGGTAGAGCTGGGTGCTCTGTTACTGCTCTGCTCCTCTCTACACACTGTGCTGAAGCCCCACGTCATGTTAGCTTCACAAACGGCCGGTTCTGCTGTCCCATGAAAAACAGTTCCGGGATTTCCCATGAAAACCAGATCCAGGGATCCCCCTCCTCACCCCTCCCCCCCCCTCCGCATACCACTCATGGTTTGGCAGGTGCCGTGAGGGCGTGGCCGCTCCGCGTGGGTGTGAGAATGTGGACATGCAGCCTGGCATGCTCACCCTTCCAGCCTGCCACACAGTCTGTGCTGGGAAACCTGTACCTGCACTACCGGAGGCGTTTCTTTGTAGTCATAGACAGTTGGAGGCGACTCAGTTCCGGGAAAGACGCCACCAATGAGTTTCTCTTTTGGCTGTGTGTGTGTGTGTGTGTGTGTGTGTGTGTGTGTGTGGGAGGGTGTTTCTTCGCAAATCACACCAATTATTTTTAGATTATGTTCTTTAACTTCAAGGTGCACGCATCTCTAGGTCATATGACTATGATGATACATTTTTGTTTCAACACTAACCTCTCTTTGTAACAAAAATTGACCGGAAAAGTGAGCGGGTTCATTTTACACTAAACTATTAATCAAATGCAAGTACTGACCTCACATCTTGTCCTCCCCAAAGGCAATGTGGATTAAGTATGGCCCTCTTTGAATACATGCCCTGACATCATCCATCCACATTGACTCCAATTCATTAAAACTTCTGTGAATACACTTGCAGCCTACCTCTCCCAACTCCCACAGGCCCCTGTCCTCCCTCTTCCCTCCCAGTGAGGTGGGTTATCACCTTTTCACAACACCGCATCCACCACAAACTTAGCCTGCTCTGTGTGGCTCATCAAGCTTTTTCATTCTCATTCGTAAGATGGCACCGTCCACCACAAATCCCGCTAGTTCTGGGTGGCTATCGACTCTTTAAATGTCCTCCTCTGTTAGGTGGGATATCACCTATTACTCCATACCCCAACTCCATAACCCCCGTCCACCCCATTCTTCCCTTCCTCACCAGTCAGGTGGGTGAGGCCCAGCTCCCGAAGTCCGTGCTGCCCTTCCTTCTGGTAGTTGACGACGACGGTCAAGGCATAGCGATCCTCGTAGAGCGTGGTGCCCCTGATCACACGCAGCTGCTCCAGGGGTAGGCGGGAGAACTCGTTAATGGCGATCAAGATGTAGCCAGTCACCTCCCGGATGGACTGCAGACAGGAAGCAAAGTCAGCTTAAGTTTGTTGGGGGCTTTAATTTGGAGGTAATGAATGGGAATTAATTTATTAGTACTGCTAGGCGTTGGATCAGCAGGACACCATTTTTTCCATAGATGTGTCCATGATAACACTGCACTGATTACACACCAATCTCTGGTTGGGTCATATTTCAGCTGTCGTTGATAGATAAAAAGTTGTTATGCTTTTTCAGACTCATGTTACCTAATGTTAGTGATTTGGTCAAATCAGAACTGGCACCGCATTATGAGATCCTGATCGTTCAATGAGCTGTAAAATTCAATACAAAATGCACATAGCTAATATATATCATTTATATACCCGACGTCATATGTACTGCATAAGAATTCTCACCCATGCGTGTTTCAACAAGGTATATCAGTCACTCGATAATAGACACATACGATTCTAGGCCGGTCCCTACCGGGTCTGGCAAAAACAGTGAAGTAGACCCAGCAGTACAGTGTGAGCACTGCATTATCTATTCCTGGATCATGCATTACTTGGGGCCAGCCCCTTGAGTGACATCCGGCCAACACAGAGTGTACATTGTCTACGGAAGGATATGACATCATTCAGCCAGAGCCAGGATCCAGAGACCAGCATGTGTGTCTTCTGAAGCCGGCTACTGCATCTTATGCTCAGGAAACAGCCGGCTATGGTCAGGAAACAGCTGGCTACTGCGTCTTATGGTCAGGAAACAGCTGGCTACGGTCATGAAACAGCCAGCTACTGCATCTTACGGTCAGAAAACAGCCAGCTACTGTGTCTTATGGTCAGGAAACAGCCGGCTACTGTGTCTTATGGTCAGGAAACAGCTGGCAACGTCAGGAAACAGCCAGCTACTGCATCTTACGGTGAGGAAACAGGCAGCTACTGCGTCTTATGGTCAGGAAACAGCCAGCTACTACGTCTTATGCACAGGAAACAGCTGGCTACGGTCAGGAAACAGCTGGCTACTGCATCTTATGGTCACGAAACAGCCAGCTACGGTCAGGAAACAGCCAGCTACTGCATCTCATGCTCAGGAAACAGCTGGCTACTGTGTCTTATGGTCAGGAAACAGCTGGCAACGTCAGGAAACAGGTAGCTACTGCGTCTTACGGTCAGGAAACAGGCAGCTACTGCGTTTTACGGTCAAGAAACAGCCAGTTACTGTGTCTTATGCTCAGGAAACAGCCGGCTACGGTCAGGAAACAGCCAGCTACTGCATCTTATGCTCAGGAAACAGCCGACTACGGTCAGGAAACAGCTGGCTACGGTCATGAAACAGCCAGCTACTGCATCTTACGGTCAGAAAACAGCCAGCTACTGCGTCTTATGGTCAGGAAACAGCCGGCTACTGTGTCTTATGGTCAGGAAACAGCCAGCTACTGCGTCTTATGGTCAGGAAACAGGTAGCTACTGCGTCTTACGGTCAGGAAACAGCCAGCTACTGCCTCTTATGGTCAGGAAACAGCCAGCTACTGCGTCTCATGGTCAGGAAACAGCTAGTTACTGTGTCTTACGGTCAGGAAACAACCGGCTACTGCGTCTTATGGTCAGGAAACAGCCGGCTACTGCGTCTTATGGTCAGGAAACAGCCAGTTACTGTATGTCACGGTCAGGAAACAGCTGGCTACGGTCATGAAACAGCCAGCTACTGCATCTTACGGTCAGGAAACAGCCAGCTACTGCGTCTCATGGTCAGGAAACAGCTAGTTACTGTGTCTTACGGTCAGGAAACAACCGGCTACTGCGTCTTATGGTCAGGAAACAGCCGGCTACTGCGTCTTATGGTCAGGAAACAGCCAGTTACTGTGTCCTACGGTTAGGAAACAGCCGGCTACTGTGTCTTATGGTCAGGAAACAGCCGGCTACTGCGTCTTACAGTCAGGAAACAGCCAGCTGACCTGCGCAGCTGATGCTCCACAGGACTGCGCAGCTGAACCCCTGTCCTCTGTTGATGATGCGATAGCCAATCGCGCATTAGCACACGGGGATCCTGTCTATCAGTAAACGTTTCATGTCACAGGACGTACACATTTTTCAATATTTCATTTGAGCCATCTGTGTGTGCCCTTGGTCCTTCACCCATCCCATTGGTGCATTACTGGTGCCCCTCCTCCACTCCCACATACCTGCAGGAAGGAGAAGTTGCGGCTATGCTCCATGTGTGTGATCTCCAGGTTGCCCATGACGATCTCACACCCGCTGTACATGTCCTTCATGATGTTGTACTGCACCTCTGCACTCCCCGTCACACTCAGGGAATTCTGGGTACCAGAGCACACCGCCACTGAGGAAGGAGAGACCATTAGCAAAGGAGAAGGGCTGTAGCTGTCTCATATCTTAATCTGCCACATAAAGGCACCAATCTGCTGCATTTCACTGAAAAGAATACCATGACAACTGACCCTTTACCTGGGACAAATCAGGTGTGAAGACAGTCTAGCCAATCAATAGCACTGACTCCCAGGGGAAAATACATTTGGATTTCTGTATATGGATTTTAGGGCCAGAGTTGATGATCCCTGCTCTAAATGTTCTCACTGAGAATGAATGCGACAGTTGATATGTGCACAGTGCACTTTCTGGACCTTTTAAAATGATTCTAATATTAGTGTATGTGTTCTATTTGCCCCAACAGGTTTTATAAGCAATGAAGGACATTTCTGATATTTCTGAAGGCCTGTCAGCTATATGGCAGTTTATGGTTTATAGCCCTTCAAGTAACTGTGTATATTGCTTCAGAGTTCCTTGAGGTTTATTTCTGTTTGCCCCATACCCGTCACCGTAAAGCTGAAACGTCTAAAATACGCTTCATTCCACACAAAAACTGACAGCACCAGGTGTGTCATTACATTACATTACATTATTGGCATTTGGCAGACGCTCTTATCCAGAGCGACGTACAACAAAGTGCATACCCATAACCAGGGATAAGTTCGCTGAAAGACCCTAGAGGTAAGTACAATTTCAACTGCTACCTGTACAACAAAGATAAGGACAAGGGCCATTTTTTTTTTTTTTTTTTTTTTTTTTTTTTTTTAACAAACAAACAAACAGAGCAAAAGTCACCAAAGTTAACTATCCAAACACTGCTTACCTAGCCAACTAAAATACTGATACACAAGTCACAGAGACAACAATTAAGGTTCACAGGGAGGTAGGGAGGGATGGGGAGAGGTGCTGTTTGAAGAGGTGTGTCTTCAGCTTGCGCTTGAAGGTGGGGAGGGATTCTATAGTTCTGACCTCAACGGGGAGTTCGTTCCACCACCGTGGAGCCAGAACAGACAGTAGTCGTGAGCGTGAGGTGGAGGTTCTGAGAGGGGGAGGTGCCAAGCGGCCTGTGGAGGCTGAACGAAGAGGTCTGGCAGGGGTGTAGGGTCTGATGATTTTTTGCAGATAAGCTGGGGAAGACCCTTTAACTGCTTGGAAGGCTAGCACCAATGTTTTGAATTGAATGTGTCAAATGCATATCCTGGAGGACTGCAGTGTCTGTTGGTATTTATGGTTCCTTTCCACCAGCAGCCAATTGAAGGCCTTGAAAACAAGATGTACAATCAGTGACTTAAATGAATCACTGAGGCTGAAGCACAACAGAAACAAGCAGTCACTGGGCCCTCTGACATCTGCAGCCCAGGCAAACAAAGCACACTCTAAAACTGTCATAACTCCAAAAATACTATTTTAATAGACCAAAAAGACATCTCTCAGTTCAATGCATCTTTAAAGAATAATGTATTGTGCAAGAAAATGTGCTGTGAGGAGAATTCGATTTTGCACACTCGCACTGCTGTTTCTCCCTAACCTGGCCTTTTATTGCACAACCGAAAGATGACATTTCGACCGCACAGGTCTTTGACGGGTAACTGCACAATAAGATGTCAACTTCAGATGATTGTGCAATAAAACGTCACACTCAGGTGCAGCGACAGTGTGGGTACTATTTCTCAATACTTTTCCTGGTCTTTACCTTGAACCTGTAAGTATTTTGGAGGTGCACACCCTTCTCTGTAAAATGTGTGATAGACAATACATAAGGATGCATACAATTCTAATTCATAACCAGGAATTAAGGGTCACTAAGTGAACAAACAAAAAAAACAAGAGATGAAAAAAGCACACACACACACACACACACACACACACACATTACTGTCTGTCTAGTATCCACTCCCTGAGTTCCCTGCAATGCACAGTAGGAGCATTCTCTCAATAACAGAACTCGGATGACTGTGTGATCAAGCAGTGAACAGTGGTCTATGAAACTATACTGGAAGGGTCACTTCTATTTCACTTCACTTAAATTAATGAACTGAAAAATGCCCTTGATGTTCAATGGGGATTTTTCCTGTTCCTTTCAATTAATTTCCTGAAATGACGGACTGAAATAAAATTGATCTTGACTCTCCTAAGAGGCTGATATGTCTAGTATGTCACCTTGACCAGGGTTGCCTGCCCTGCCTACAGGTGCATACCCTAAGAGGAATGAGCATGTGGGAGTGGGCATTGGAGCGTGGACTTTCTGGGCAATCTGTAAACCTCCACTAAAATGGCTGGAAGCCAACCCTGTAAGGCAGGTTTCAGGCCCCAATGGCCCCTCCAAAAACCTTTTTATGTAGATTGTCTAACTGACTAAAATTCCCCTGCAGAGGGGGTGCCAGGCCTGTGGTTCTGCTTTTGTTTTTTTGTGGTCTCAGTTCCTGGTTGAAGAAACTTTTATATATCTGTAATCTTTTTTTTGGCTATCATATTTTTTAACTTGGTACTGTGACACACACAGCCAAGACAATAAGACAATCATAAAGAATGAACCTGACACACACATGGGCACCTGCACACGCAGGTTGTAGGTTCGATTCTCAGGTGGGAATTGCCATTGCCTTGACCTTGTAACCTGAACTCTTCAGTAAAGAATGTAAACTCTGCAAGTCACAGTGGATGAGAGCGTCTGCTAACATGCCAAAAATGTAAATGAGTTAAACACATGCACAGACACACACACGCACAGACATAAACAAACACAAAACCATTAGTCCCCAAACACAGAGAGTAAGACAAACCTAACAGATTCAAATCACTTATCAGGGTACTCAGAGCACAGGTGATTGTACAGAAAAACAGATCAGGGTGAGAGTCCAATGACCTGCCACTGAAAGACAACAGTAAATGGGGGTAATGAGAGCTTTATGGGGCTTTTATTGTGCTGTTTTGAGAGCATGTTATTGTGCTGTTCACAGAGCATTCTCTGTACCCATAACACTTCAAATCTGCTCAATTACAATCTGTGCTTGTTTGCTTATCTAATAAACGGTGACATTTGATACGGTCACAGATGCTGTTTTATGAATCACAAATGCTATTGGTTGGAGGGAAATAGGTAAATACACAGAATTGGTGTTTTTTGTAAAATACCCTACACAATAAATTAAATAATTAGGCCTTATTGCATAAATGGCCTAGTTTAATTTAATGACATGCAGTCTGATTCTTTTGTTTGGCAAAAAGCCATTAATCATTGGCCTGTGTGCTTGTCTTGGCTTGTGGCTAGGCTTTTACCCAGCATCAATGCAATACACATAGACACAATGGCATATTTCAGGTTCAGGATGACTAAAATGTCAAAAACAAATGTGATCTACATTCTCAAAACCCTAAAATTAAGAATGAAAAAGGGAAGTCAATGATGCCTGCTCTCCTCTTGCCAGCTTGATGATGAATAATCATGTACATTTGCTGATATGAGAAAAAACATACTGAAAATCTGTTTCTTTTTTCTTCGCTCTCTCTCACCGAAAAAATCTCTGTCCCCTGACCCTGTTGCCATCCTCTGGGCCCCAGATAAGGTGGTATTTATAACAGGCTGGTGGAAAGGGGGCAGGGGATTGTGGAACTATAAGACATGCAAGTATAAAATTTTAATTAAAGTCAAGAGAAAAAGGATAAACATGATGGGTTCTCCAAGGGACCTGCATATTTGTCCAGTTCCTATCTGAGCTTAGCATGATGTAGCAGGAATATAAAGATGTCAAGGCACAACATAGGGTGAGAATTATGTGAGAAATGCCACAGTGGTCAACACGCTGGGACTGCTTTGCCAGCCCTGGGGCCTGGGGCTGTGGTATTCTTAAGAGGAGAAAGCAGGGGCTCTGTCCACTGGAACAGAGCAGCGCATTGTGAGGACATTCTGCGGGCTGTGCTAACAGAGAATGTGGACAGTTCAGGACCTGCTGTGTGTGTGTGTGTGTGTGTGTGTGCGTGTGCGCATCAGTGTGTGTGACAGTACACGTCAGAGTGTACGTATGTATGTTTGTGTAAGTATGTATAAGAATGTACGTGATTATGTATGTATGCACATATACATATGTATGTATGTATGTGCGTAAGTATCTCTGTATGATAATGTGTGCGTGGGGGGGCTGCGGGGTTGACATCAGAACAGTGAACAAAGGGCCGTGTGTTAGAGAGTCTGGGGCTTTTGGGAGGCAGTACACACACACACACACACACACACACAGCCTCCTTGGGTTTATCTCTCTTAAACACAGACATTGTGCTGCCATCACAGTGAAATACACTGCTCATATGCCAAAGAAAGCTAGGGCAGTGAACCAGAGCACCAGTATGGTTAAATTAAATGCCCAGAATGCACCACCACCAATACAGACACACAATGATAAACACAGACACCACTCTGCACTATGGACAGCATTGATAGAGCCTCCCTAACTGCGAATACATGAGCTCAGTCACACAATTAGCTGCTACCTGATTAAAAAGGCAGCTGTACAGATAATCTGTAATGTATTAACCAGTGCACAACACACCAGTATGCTGGACTATATTCAAAGTTATTTACAACATTGAAGTAAAGCCAAAGGCACAAAGAATCAATTACAGGCCTTTACCTAAGACTGTTGGGATAGCCAAGTAGCTGTGCACTCCTCACATTCATGTCCACTGCTAGACATTGCCCAAGAGTAGAACACCTTATCTCAGCTTGCAGTTATCAGCAGTAAAATTCTATCAGTGGATGGCCTAATCTCCGCACATTCATCTCTTATATTGTGAGCTGAGGAGTCTTTCACAGCACAAGCAAACACAGAGGCACACTGTTTTTATTCCACTTCTTCAGTAGAGCAAGGGTGTTAACAACGATGTCCCCAAATTCCCGCAAAAACTGGCTGGCTCTCTGGCTCACCCCCTCCTCCTGCTATACAAACCCATGCATTCCCTACCTAACTGGATTCTCCATCACTGTAAATGAGAACTGGGTGCTCTGCTGAGGTGCCTGGTTAAGTAAAGGCAATTAAGTAAAGGTTAATTAATGTTCTCAGATAGGCGTGCCTAATTGTGCTCTCGCAAATATTGATGAAGGGTGTGGGAGTGGTCAAAGAGAAAGCTGGAACAAAAACCCCAAGTTGTCCACACCTCACTGACTTATTCAAAAATGGCTTTCTTGGATGGCCTGCAATAGAGCAAGGTGGAGAGAGAGATAAAGAGAGAGAGAGAGAGAGAGAGAGAACAGAGAGAGAACAGAGATAAGAAGTGCTCATAGAGAGAAAGAGGGGGCAGGTCATGGGGGTGCAGAGGCAGTTACACACACAATAGCAGCATTCTGAGTTGGCGCGAAAACAAGCGTCTTGTGCCACATCACGGTCTGAAGCGCGCCCTCCCTCCCTCTGTCTTTCCCTCCGTCTCATTATCTCATTCACCAACTTCATCCTCACACAGGGCCACAGCCGTGAAAAGAAGCAGGGAATTAGGTATGGGACGGTAATTTGACACATGCCGCCTTTTGTTTTTACGAGTACCTGCGCGAGTAGCGAGGCTTTAGCTGCACTTTTACACTCGGCGGTTACCACGACAACGTGACTCAACACACGTTAGGCGGGAAGAGAGAGCGAGAGGGAGGGAGGCAAACAAACAGGAGCGATAGAAACCGCCAGTGGAGTAAACAGAAACTTGGCCGGAGACGCCTAGAAGATTACCGCATACCTACGAGACGCGTTCTCACACTCACACCTTGTTGCCAGTAGTGTCACCCACACACAGCCTCACTATGTCTCTCTCTCTCTCTTGCCCTCTCATATTTACTCCATCTCTTTCACACACACACACACACACACACACACACACACACACACACACACACACACACACACACACACACCCCAGCCAAATGACTTCACACCTGAGCACACAATGGCACCCCTCACAAGCAAGCTACCCATGAGCGCTAAAAAAATATCAACAAATCAACAGCAAACAGTTGGGGAGGTGATGGTCTGATTTCTTGGCAGGTGTCTTGGTGTGATTATTTGGTTTTACATGATGTAGCTTGAGGAATGTGAGTAGGAGCAGTGACAAACAGTCTTTGTTTAAAAGACACTGCCGAGAATTAGGTGTGTGCTGGGATGAACATCTAGCGTTATTATCATTTAACAAAAATGGCTCCTTTCAACTACTGTTGAGCTTCTAGTTAAGCACGACAGCAGTCTTATTTGTATTAATATGCATATGTATACATAAAAAGAATCTTGCAATTTAGTTATGAATTACATCTGAACACAAATTAAAATATGAAGTTGGCCTAAAAATACATTTATAGATAACATTGTATGTACAGTGCCTCCCATAATGTTTGGGACAAAGACCCATCATTTATTTATTTGACTCTGTACTCCACAATTTCAGATTTGTAATAAATTTAAAAATCACATGCAGTTAAAGTGCACATTGTCCGATTTTAATTTCAGAGCACCATAATGTTTGGGACACAGCAATGTTATGTAAATGAAAGTAGTCATGTTCAGTATTTTGCTGTATATTCTGTATATGTATAGTCATACCGTGACTTCCTGATGTCTGTGACCTATCAACATCATCAGAGTCTGGATATCTTATTTTCAAGTTGACTAATCAGACCAGCTGAGAAGCCAAATGTCCAATTACTTTTGGTCTCCTAAAATGGGGAGGCTTTGTCAAAAGGCATGCAATTCCTACACAGCTTACCCGATGTGGATGTAAATCCCTCAAATTCAGTCTGCACTTTAACCTCTCATTTCAAATCCAATGTGCTGGAGTACAGAGCCAAAAGAAGCTAAACCTGTACCACTGACCAAATACTTATGGACTGCACTGTATGCATAAGATATTAGATCTAGGTTCAGATTTCATATCATACAATATTTTTTCATATTCCAGTTTTTTTTTCCCCTGGGCAACTGTTTGGGAATAATGGTGGCACGTTTTTTTCTTCCCTCTTTTAGATTTGTCTTAATTAATGACTTAATAACATTGTAATATTCTATGTGAACTATCAAAATCGTTTTTATATTTTTGGGCTCTGCTGATTTTAAAAAATAACGTTTGCCTTATTATTTATACTTACCAACAACACATTTTCATTGTTCATTCACTGGAAACCTTGGCTATCTGCCAGGGCAATACTTCCAGCCAATCAACATACTCCATACAAACAATCAAAATTCATTCATTTTGCAATGCTTTTACACCATAAAAATTACATGGGCCACCAAATCTGTCAAAGCTTGATAGAAACGTAATGTTTCGTTGACACTTTGTACTGAATTCTTTTTTTAAAGACCTTGTTCACATTGTGAACTTTGACCTTGCCATTACCGTTGGATTCTACAATTCTGAATTGACACTTTGATCTTTTCTTTAGGGCATTTTTGAAGCAAAATGAATTTTTCTTTTTTGCTATTTTCTTGACTCAGTAAACTCTATAAATATACCTTAAATCTAGCATAATCCCTGACATAGGGTCAAAAACATTTTGCTCTTCTAAGAGATGAGATAGAGAGATATACTTTATTGAACCCCATGGGGTAATCTGTCCTATACATTTGACCCATTAGGAGCAGTGGTCAGCCACAGTTCAGCACCCGGGGGCCAACTCCAGTTCTAGCCGGCCGTGAATTGAACACAGAAACTCCTTCTTGCGAGGCAGCAGTGCCATGCCACCGTGCTGCCCAAATAGAATAATATAGAATGTCCGATACTATAGGATGTTGTAGCAGTCAACCCTGAAAATACAACTAGCCATTTTTCTGGAATAAAAAACTGGGTTGGAATAACAATGAATGGTGACTCATCCTGTTATGGTTGTTTGGTACTAGTGTTCTAGTGTAGTGCTGCCCAAGGAAGGCAAGAAAGGACCCTGACCTTAGACCAGTGAGCCCCGCTGGCTGATTAGCACCTATCGAGCTGCATGTGAAAAAGTCTGGAAAAGCCTGATGTGTTAACTGCATTGTGGTAAAGTCAACCTCAACAGAGGTCATGATGAATGAGGCATGAGCATGACTGATGATTCCAAAACTTGAGGACAAAAATGGGGAAAAGCATAAAAAGTATGTGTTTATATTTGGACGCGCAATCCATAAAAATAAAACATGATGTTGGAACTTGACAGAGGATACGGCTGTGGGCACCATGCCAGTAGAAGCAGGTGAAAATCTCAGGCTGGCACTCAGAGAGACAACCCTCTCTGTTTATCTACGCCAGCCAAGGTTCATGACAAGATTGTTATCATCCTGCTTAAAGACGCTCATGAGTCAACAGACATATCCAAATAAAATCACAGACTTATAGTCACCTGGTAGGACATGTAATCTATATTGTATTTCAACCAGCAAAGCACACAGAAGAATCAACCCTGATTCATAAACTGGATTGGGCACCTGATCTGACTGGCGTTTTTTTTTTTTCGTTTTTTTTTTTTTAACTACTCTTAAAATGAAAAGTAGATTCAGAACCTGTGGCCTTGCTGTCTGGTGACATCATGTCAAACATTAAAGCATATGAAAGCCAGTAGCATACTGAACTCTATGTTACCTCACATTCAATTTTGGGGAGGAGGGGCTCAGGTTAATTATTTCAAAGACTGCCTTTTCAGACCAAAATAGCTGAAAGAAACATGACTACAACATGTATAGATGAATGGATGTAATAACCAGTCAGTTCAAGCAAACCTACTGCAGAATGTGATGTTTGGTTAGTGGGGTGGGTCTTTTGGTTTCTTTGCAGGCTATTTCTAACACAAAGCACACATAAAACAGCTTGATGCAGCCCTCTATTCAGAATGTGAAAGTTACAGGTTCACATCACTAGGCCGACCGTTCAGTCTTCTATTTCATTTCATAACATGAGTTGCCCGGGGTTAATAGGCCATTCATCGATCAGCCACACATATTCGGATTTGTCTTTTGTTGTCTGTTGTTTTTTTTTTGTTTTGCTTTGGTTTTTGTTTGTGTAAAGCGTGTTTGTCAACAGCCTGGTGAAGTTAGCCAGAGTTCAGCAAGGGCTAGTCCGCCTCCGATGCTACAGACTATCGAGTATGCGCGAGCATACAGGTGCTCTCTGTGCCCAGGCACACCTTTTTCCGGGACGAAGAGGTGAAAAGCAAAATAATGCGGAGCGCGTCAGCCAGGAGGCGTGGCAAAGAAGCGTGGCTTACAGCGCTTGGAATAAAACAAAAGGACTGACGAGAGCAGCTCAGGCGACTCAACAGGTTATGCACAATCAACTGGTTTTGTCACTCGCGAGCAGTGATTATAAGAAAGCACGGTCTGTTCTGATTCCCCTCGCGCAGAAACGCCGTCCGATCTACAAGTTATACGCAGGCATCCATATCTGTTTAGATAGGAAACGAATATACAATCCTTTGCAATATGTGTAGGTCTTGTAATACAAAAATGTCGATGAGTGTTATGCTGGCTATTCCTTTGGAAAAATACAAATACAAATTTACAGGAAAATGGGTTAAGAAAATGGAATCCGAATGCCATCATTAATGTTGATGACACCGAATCATCAAAATAAATAAATAAATGAATAAATGTAAGATTTCACCTATCTTGTGTCTAATTGGGGCTTCACTATTGAGGCTTTAACTAGACCAAAATATAATCCACATAATTGCCATGCATAAATCCATCATCTGCATCGCCCCATAAGATTTGTGGACAACTGGTTTGATTGTTATCTGTTGTCTGCTGCCAGTTGCTTTTGTTTGCTATTTTGGAGAGGCATTAGGAGCTTGACTCCACATTAACAAGTGTTAACAAAGGTACATTTGGAGTGTGGTAGAAATGGAAATACGGCATAAAGAATTACTAATGAACTATAAACACCTTCATAATTGCTACATAAACTTTCGCAAATATATGCCAAAACAGTTTTCCCAATGCTGAGGAGTTGCAATCTACATCTTAAACAACATTAGCTACTATGACATACCACAAAAAGCGCTTATGGCAATATCCCTTTTGACAGAAGTAGCACATCACACAAAAAACATCCGTTGGCACGCCTGTTTACGATGCGCTCGTGTGTTACATAGAGCTTTCGATACGTATAACCCTTAGGCAAGACGCTTCAGAGAAACATCCCCAAATGTATCGCATAACCTAGTTTGCATTTATAATTCAAAATAAAATATAGCGAGAAAACTTATGGCGCAATGTGCCGTACGTAGTGCGGTATGCCTAACATACCTTCTTGCGTCTGAGCGTCGACAGGATGCAGGGACCAAACCAGCAGGATCCAGACGGCAAACACCTGCGGACACCCCATCATTCTGGATCCGATAGCGAACATCACAGAGTGTCGAACCATGGGACCATGACGGGTAGCAATAGAGACGATGTCTCGACCTTGTCGGCACAATTAATCTGTGCAACTCCTTTATTGTAAAAGTAATCCCAAATGAAAACGTCCGTCTGTGTTTTCTAAACTTCAAAGTATATTCTTCCTTCCATTAGTACGTGTAGATGCGAATTAACTGTTTATTACAGGTTCCGAGACTCGCTTGCTTCTGTCATTTGGCTACAGCATGTCAACAAACTTGCTGAAATGATTATCGCGATGTATTTCCTTCTGCTGGGTACGTACATCCACCTGATACGGTCTCCTCCATAAATATACCTCCTTCTGACTGCTCGAACAATTAACTCAGTGACATACTACGTAAAAGAAAAACAGAATGAGAAATTAGATAAATGTTGAAAAACGCACTTGAGCAGTTGCGTTGAGCAGGAATAAAACTGTTGGAAAAGTTTCTGACGCCTTCCCTCCCACACTCCCTGCTGCAATAGGCAGAGGCAGCTGATTGGTCACAATCGACAAGTTGTACCAATCATCCACTGAGCTTTAAAATTCCATTATTGAACGAAATGACTAGTTCGTTTGCTTGTCAACGTTTGCAAACGTAAAAAGTTGATGTAGTATAATACTAGATTAAGCTTTTCTACGATTATAATTATGTGAACCACAAGGCATACAAACGATTATACCATGTAGCCTACAATTATTATTTACAATCAAACGTTGCACTTTACTGTTTATTTGGGTTTTGACAGCTGCGGAAGAAATGCAATCGTATAAACACAACTGTAGACAGCTATGTCTGAAAATCATTGAAAAGGTAACTGCCCCAGTGAACCACTGGCAAAACACCGGGTTCTGACGCCAGACTTTCTATCGGTCCCTGTGCGTCCGGGTGCGTGCGTAGTTCTCCAGAGAGTCCTTATCCTGGATACTGGACTTGGAGCGCTGATAATGGCTGGCCTTTGAGAACAAGTTTAAGAGGCTGTGCTGTTCTCTCTGAAGAGCAGTATTGTACCCCGTCGCAGTCAACTGGTTAATCACTCGGTCTTTGATGCTGCTGGACCCAGCTGTCACAATGCGTTCATTGTGCACGGGTGAACTGACTTCTGATCCCGGACAAGAACTCGCCACAGTTAGAAAGTGCTCAGCATTCCCTAGCATGTCTCAAATAAAAAAATAAACTTCCATTAAGCCAAGCTAAAATAAATAGCCGCATTTTGCGTTGATTTCCTGCATCTTGTTTTTCTGTTTCCTCGACCAGCCAAGGACATGGAATGCACAAACGCAAACAAACAGCATGCTCAGACGACCCCATTTATACAGAATAAGTAACAATAAAGCCCACGCGCTCCATCACAATGTCACATTCACGCCAAACCGAGAAACAAATGGAATGTTTACCACTGCCACAACTCTTGAATCAATAATGATCAATGATTACATAAAGCACCACGTCTTGAGTGTTCCCTGTGTTCCGAAAAACAGAAGAAAAACCGGAACCGACCAGGATGCGTACAGGAAATAGGCCTACTTGTCATGTCAAATCATATGCTGCAGAATGGACATCTAACATTGAACAGAGGTGTGTGAATCCAAGGGCCAATCAAAGCTCCCACCTGGGTGAAACAAACAATAAATGCACGTAAAAGAAAAAACGAACCAAAAAAAAACAGGGTGGATATACACTGAATGGTCACTTCATTAGGTACACCTGCATGTTTGCAATTGAAGCCGGCTTTTCTTTGCAACAGTGATCTTACCAAGAGTCAATGGTGTCATGGTTTACCCTTTTAACAAATGGATATGTCCAGCAGGATAATGTGCCATGGCACATCATCTCAAGCTGATTCCACAAACATGACAATGTTTACTACAATGGCCTGCACAGTCCCCAGATTTCAATACAATAGAGCACATCCATCCATCCATCCATCCATCCATCCATCCATCCATTATCTGAACCCGCTTATCCTGATCAGGGTCGCAGGGGGGCTGGAGCCTATCCCAGCATACATTGGGCGAAAGACAGGAATACACCCTGGACAGGTCGCCAGTCTATCTCAGGGCACACACACCATTCACTCACACACTCATACCTACGGGCAATTTAGACTCTCCAATCAGCCTAACGTGCATGTCTTTGGACTGTGGGAGTACCCGGAGGAAACCCACGCAGACACGGGGAGAACATGCAAACTCCGCACAGAGAGGCCCCGGCCGACAGGGATTCGAACCCAGGACCTCCTTGCTGTGAGGCGGCAGTGCTACCCACTGCACCATCCGTGCCGCCCAATAGAGCACATTTTGGAATGAAATGAAACGGGTGGTGTGGCTCCACAGGATCCGCAGGAACTGTGTGACACTATCAAGCCAACATGGACCAAAATCCCTCAGGAACGTTTGCTTAGAATTCTGTCTGTCCTGGAGGCAAATGAGAGGCCCTACCCAGTATTAGTTTGGGGCATAATGAAGTGTATGTTTGCACTCACAAATACACACAAACTGTTGCAGAGAGACACAGATGCACCACATGTATGCATGCACATGCACCCACATGCACACGTATGTATACAGTAGAGACGTGTGCATGTGAGAAAGTATTTGACTCCTTCCTGATATCCTCTATTATTTTGTACTTTTCACGCAGATTAGTTTCAGATCTTTAGAGAAAATGCAATATTACAAAAAATGAACCTGAAAACAAAACAAAACACATTTTTTAAATGACTATTTTAATTTCTTTAATGAAAATGCCTTTAATTATTACACATTTTCATGAACATTATCTGTGGATGGTAAACAACCTTGAAGCGCAGGTGTTGTTATTGCTGGTTATTCGGAAAGATAATGCGGTAGATAGCAGCGTTGATAAGTGCAGGCTAGGCTACTTGTGATTAAAACAGATTTTTAACAGATAATTCTAATTTATGATTTAATATGAAGAAGCTGTGTGTTACTTGCCAATGTATTAGTCTAATCATTAGTATGCTTGTTAATCAAGATACCTGAATGAAAGGGAGTTTAAAGGAATGTTTTTGGCCCCACCAATTTTGAGCTCACAAGGTACCACTGTTGGTATGCCATTATCAAAGGAAACTCCAGAAGATATGAGGAAAAAAAGTGGTTCAAATATATCAGTTATAAAGCAATTTCTAAGGCTCTGGGAAACAGCAGGAGCTTGGAACAAGATGAATGAATATTCCCAGAAGTGGCTGGCCTACCAAAATTCTTCCAAGGGCACAGTGGCAACTAATAGAGGAAGTCAAACATGATCCCAGAAGACCTGCAGGCCTCTCTAGCCTCAGCTATTTGAATGTTTATGACTCTGCAATAAGAAAGAGACTGGGCAAAGAAGAGATTTATGAGAGAGTAGCGAGGTGGAAACCACTGCTAAGCAAGAGAAAGATCAATGCACATCTCACTATTGCGTAAAAGCACCCAAGCCTTTTGGGATAATATTCTATGGATGGACAGATGAGTCAAAATAAATATTTTAACAATACGGGTCCCATTATATCGGGTATGAAGCAAATATAGCATTTCACAAAAATAACATAATTTCAAAAGTCAAACATGGTGGTGGTAGTGTCATGGTGTGTGGATGCTTTGCTTGTCATGATTGAAGGAACCATGAATTCTGCTCTGAACCAGAAAATTATTTTAAACAGCCTGGTCATCTGTCCATGATCTGAAGCTGAAGCGTAATTGAACTATGTAACAAGACAATTGACTGAAAATAATCAAAATTGACATTTTGGAGTGGTCTAGTCAAAGTCCAGACTTAACTCGAATAGAGATGCTGTGGCAGAAGTTGAACCTTAAAAGACCAGTTCATGCTCAAAAACCTACCAATTTGTCTTTACTAAAGCAGAAGGGTGGGTTAAAATTCCTCCACGGAGGTGTTTGGTTGCAGTTATTGCTGCTAAAGGTGGTGAAACCAGTTATTACATTTCACAGTGGTGACATGGTTGTTTGAAACTTTTTTAATTAAATGAATGAAACAATAATTTTAAAAAATGCGTTTTTTTCATTTACTCAGGTTCCCTTTGTCTAATATTACATTTTGTCTATAATGGCTTTGTCTTTTCCATTCAGTGTGAAAAACATGCAACAATAGAGAAAGTCAGGAAGGGGCCAAATACTTTTTCATGGCACTGTTCACATGTGCAAGTCTTGATACATGAACACAGAACTGACACATGCACACATACTTGTGCGAATGTATACAGCTCACATAGATGAGCGTTCACACATATAGACGCACAGACATATGCAGACACAGGCATGTGTTCACTCACCCGCAAACATGCACATATGTTACACACAGAGACATGCACACCACGCACACACATACAAACAAGAAGTACACATACAGCGCATACACAGATGTTAATATGGCACAAACGCAAAAACAATCACGTGCGCACTCAAACACACATCGTCTAGGAGTGGAAATACAAGTTTGGTGAAACAAAGGCCGAGATAATCTGTGCCAGCCGATTCTGGGCTTTAGCTGTACACAAACACGGCCTGAGTGATTGATCACCGAACCGGTTCCCCGAAGCAAGCTGTACCTGTGAGTCAGGTGTGCTGCTGGCAGTGATCGAGGAGAAGAGTGCTGATAACCGCTCACACGGTACACCTTGGTATGTGCAGAGAACAGATGACCTGACCCAGAAAACGCAGCAGGTGGAATTTTGTTTTTCTCAACGTAATTACAGCAAATACTCTTGCCAGCATTGTTTTTCCAAACAGCCCATTTTCATCAGAGGAACATTAATAATAGCTTACTAAAATGAATGTACTGAGCAATTGTAGAAATAAATAATGAATATAGAATCGAAAATAAATAATGCTGAAATTGTTAATGAACAAACCCCCATCTGTTTTAGTTATATAGACAAGTAGGAGGGAAAGGGTGAGCGAGAGCCTTGGGTTCAGCAGCAAATACATTCATTTATCACATAAAAAAAATGTGATAAATGAGTAACTCTGATCTGGCACCTGGCCAGTCTGAAAATGTGTTTACACTCATATCGTTGTTTGTTTCTATTCACTTTGAGACTGACATGTAGGCAGGTCAAGTCCACACTTCTTTCTCCTTTTGGGAACAAGAGGTGTGGCATTGTTTAAGTTGTTGACAACAGTCAGTGCTCTGAAAGGGAATTAAAAGAATGTCATCCTGCTCTACAGCAAAACAGGGTTTATATGCAGGATACCGGGTAGAAAACCAGCGCTATAGCTACTTACTCAGTAGTAAATAAACACTGAAAAATAGAAAAATCTTCATGTACCTACCTTGTTATGTGTTTAGTGAGATGCATGCCATTTCTTTACTGCAGTGATATAGGAATATTGACAGAAAATGTTGTGCTTGTAAATATGCTTTTTTGTAATCATTTATTTAATTGTCAATGGTAACAAATTTTAGAATGGGTTCATAAACAAACAAACAGAGGATATATAGCGACCTCTTGTGGAAAATATGGGGAAGACAGTATATTATTATTGGAAAAAGTAGCAGTTGTATATTGAACTGGAGTACTGATCTTTAATATATCCTGATATTAGTGAGCATAACTGTGTGCCCATAGCTTATCTTCTTAATGGTTAAGTAGCTGTTTGCAGGTTAGTAGTTGTTAGTTAGGGAGGGTGGGGGAAAGACTATTTCTTTTTGGTGATAATTTATATGG
This sequence comes from Conger conger, assembly GCF_963514075.1. Classification (NCBI taxonomy): domain Eukaryota; kingdom Metazoa; phylum Chordata; class Actinopteri; order Anguilliformes; family Congridae; genus Conger; species Conger conger. The sequence goes on along the minus strand of NC_083773.1, from coordinate 27,352,825 downwards.
TCACATTATTCATAATTCTATGACCACACAGCAAAATCTGGTTTCTAACCATATGATATCTAGCTTAGGGTTTTCTCATGATGAAGAATATTGCTTTCGGTCACCAATGTTTTATTGTTTTTCTCATGAAATGGGACATGCAGCTTTTTGTCAGTAGCTTTACTTAGCTGTTTTTAATGATATTAACGGCATTAAATGCAGGCTTATGCATTTCAAGGAATTTGCCTTATGACAGCTGGTGTAGTTCTATGCCTCATAACACTCATCAGGCCACCTTATGTCAGCTGTTATAAGCCGTCTGTGGCAACACTTATGACATTGTGTGCAGCATATAAAGATGAATGCTATGTTGGACCCACTTCATCACACCATAATTATCGGAACATTCCTCCCCGATTCCCACTGTGACCAACATGCTGGTTGCATCGGGGGGGGAAGGTAGATGTCTCTGGTTGTCAGATATGCCCTGCTGGATGTTGTGTGGAGTAATAGCAAAAACAAATGGCCATGAACAGGGTCGGCCATGCCAGGTATAGACAGCAGTGATCAGAGAATGAGGTTTTACAACAACAAATATGGGGAGAGCTTCCACATGCAACTCACGAGTTTGAACCAGTTATTTTGGTCTGTGGAAGAGAGAAAAACATTTCAATTGGTTCAAAGATTCAGTGATTGACAGCACATTGTTATTCCACCAGTCCATAAGGTCCATAAACCCTCATCACTAGTTGTCAATTGACTTATTCAACAGACTTATCGTTCTGTTATGTTTTGAGCATTTTGTCAAGTTCACTCTGTGTGGTCTGTTTTGTAACATTCCAGGGCCTTTTGAGGGGCAGGTGCTCAAGTTGAGGAAAGGGCACACCTTAGAAAGAGTGTTTTACAACCTAGTTATTGCACATAATCTTTATTATTTTCATGAATTAATAAATAAAAGGTGCACATCAGGCATTTGGGGCAAAAAGGGCAGGTGCTCAGGCACCCAGACCCCCCTCCCCCCCTGCAGGTGTCTGCACCACTCCTCAGAAGACATTTGGTGAGTGTGTCATGGGTTACTGTGTTGGCTCAGCTAGGCTAGTCGATATAAAGGTCGCCGTATCAGTCACAATAACTGCAGTGTTCTGCATCCAGATGTTCAGTCCATTCCCATATAGGCTTTAAAACATTCAGGTAACATTTGGTGCTCTTGAATACAGCTGTGTACTGAGAGACCCAGCGATGTCCTGTAGTCACAGTGACATCACTAGATTTTGTCCGACTCACCGAACGCTGCTGGAAGGCGTTATGAAAGAAGGAAGGACAGCCTGTTCCTTTCTCTACATGAAGACCTAGAAACGTTTTAGACAGAGAATGTGAAAGACATACTTCCTTGTTCCTTTCCAAAAGAAGCTTACACCTCAAGCACACATTCCTGACACCTATTCATACAGAGCACTGTGAACACCTGCCTGCCTTCTCTGCCACTCCCTCTTTATACTTCCAAGTGGGTTTACAGGGAGTTCATATGGTAGAGAAGGATCCCCAAAACTGCTCCGAGAGAGTCTGTTTTTCATTGTTAGTCAGCACTTCACTAACCAATGAAAACAGTTTACATAGTAATTTCATCCCACCTGGTTTATTGGATCCGACTTGGTTGCCAATCAAAATAAAGGCAGGCCACCCATACTAGAGGATGAAACCACAATCTTATTCTCACTATGCAAAGAACAGTTAGCAGCGAGGACAGTGAATAAGCAGGCTGTTGCAGTGCAGATGTTGACCACACAAGTATCTGATATTATTAATATACACTTTCTCTCCACCAGGTGGTGCAATTTCACCCATACAGTGCAAAGTAATCGTCCATTCCCAATGCCTCTCTCTCGTCTATGTCACTGCATTTATCTGTTTTTATTTATTGAAGATGTACAGCACTTTGGCCAATGTCAGTTGTTTATAAATGTTCTTTATAAAGAAAGTAGACTTGACTTGGAGACTTGACTTGTTCTTTCCGACAACAGATTCTGTCCAAACTAATTCTTCAGTGGCCGAGGCGCTGTGGTGAGACGACTGGCCCAGGCCTTGCCTCCAGAGCCGTTACCACCCATCTCCAGACCCTGGCCATAACCTAACCTTTAAAGAACTGACTTATTCTTATCCTCTTAAATTCTTATCCTTTTGGTTCCTATTTGCTGGGGTTTTTGTCTTTTTTTCCATATTGAAAAATATAAATTAGCCTATGTCGGGTTAAAATTCTGCTGGATAAAAGCCTTGTTCTAATCGGCAACATTGTGTCTCCTGAGTGTACTTGTAGGTGAACCCTATCTGTCACACCTACCTCCCTTAACTGAGTGACATATGGTGGAGAATGCAAGCAATGCTGCAAGACACTCCTTAAGCAGAAAAAAAGACATGGAACCCCAACTAACCTTTAAAATGTTTTCTCTTTTTCTCCTACCTATCACTTCATACCAGGATGTGAGGCTGAAGACATGGAGGAACATCCATATGATGACCCTCCATGCCAGCCAGCAGCAGACCCACCTCAATGTCATTCAGATACTTCAACTGAACACCGAGGCACAGGACCAGTGGATCCGGCAGGAGGAGGCTGCTGCCCAGGTTCCCCTGCCATCTCATTTTCACAGAGCTCAGGACTGAATAAGATGGCTGGTACCTATAGACATAGATGCCTTTTTTGAGTTGAGATGTGAACCTGAGCAGTGGTCCAGCATCCTAGTGCCTTTCCCCAGCAGACCAGCTTTAAAGGCGCACCATCCCCTACCCGAGAAGCAGAAGATCAGTCACTGTTGAAGGCCGAGATCCTGAGTTAGGGGTCAATCCTGGCGGGGCCGCTCAGCGTACCTGGGCTATGCAGCACGGGGGTTCGATTTGTGAGCAACCTTATGGCCTGCTCAGGATTGGCCACGGATGTCCCTGTGCGCCTGGTGCGACCGCAGAGTCTGTGACGGAACAGGTCGTCATAGATCAGCTTCTGTGGCCACTTCCATATAAAGGCAAAAAGGCAGCTGGGGTGCGTCAGCTGTTTGGCCAAGATGACTGAGCTGGTTGAGGATCACAGATCTACCTGGGATCAGCTTGCGGACCAGTCATGCTGAGAAGCCTGCCCCAAAGCTTCCTATTGCAGAATATCACCATTAAAGACATCACCAGGGAGAGGGCCTCATGCTCTCCCGAATTGGCCATAAGAAACTGGCCCCTGTCCCATCCCAATTGAAAGGGGGTAAAATGTTAGAGAGGCAAATTATATGTTTCACAACCACTGGAAATGTCCATTTGTGTTCATATGTTTACACAGAAGTAATGTTAGCTCAGCATGGTCTGCTGTCGACCCCGGTAAGCAGCCATCAATTGGTCATTAATATGGTGACCACAACTGTTGGGTCACCCTTCTCAGCTCCTTCCCTGAGGATGGCACCCCACTGATTCTCCTCAGAGACTTCAACATCCACCTTGAAGCCTCCCAGGCTGCTGCCTTCCTACCACTACTCCACTCCTTTGACCTCTCTCTGCGACACTCTCCTCCAACCCATAAGGCAGGCAATGTCCTAGACCTTGTCTTCATAAGGAACTGCTCATGCTTCAACTTCACGGTTACCTCTCTGCATACATCTGATCACCACTTCATCTCATTCTCCCTCCCTCTTTCTCCCCATCCTCCCCCCCACCCGCATTTCCTCAGCCTACTATAACCTCCACTCCCTCTCAGCCTCTTCCTTTGCCACCTCTGTCACTGCCTCTCTCCCCCCTCTCGAATCCTTCTCCAAACTCTCCACTGACGCTGCGTCTGTGACCTTCATTTCATCTCTCTCCTCTGCCTTTGACTCTCTCTGTCCCCTTGTCTCAAAGCCACCTCGCACGTCCCCTCCCAGTCCTTGGATATCTGACACCCTACGCACCTCCAGGGCCATCCGCACAGTGGGGAGGAAGTGAGGAAAATCCAGAGACCCATTAGACCTCACAACCTACCAGTCTCTCCTGGCGGCATTCTCTTCTGCTGTCACTGCCACCAAAGTAAAATCCTATCAAACGCAAATTCACAACTCCACTTCTAACCGCCAGAAATCATTCTCTATTTTCTCCTCTCTCCTCAGCGCACCGCCTCCTCCACCTCAGTCCTCCTTCGCTGCTGATGACTTTGCAGACTTTTTGGATGAGAAGGTCTCAGACATCCACAGAACCTTTGCAACTCTGTGCCCCTGCCCCCCTCTAGGCCCATCCCTTCCTTTTCTACTTTCTCTCCCCTTACAGACTGTGATGTTTCTCAACTCTCTCCCACCGCCCTACAACCTGTGCCCTTGACCCTCTCCCCTCTTCTCTCCTCCAGACTATCACACCTGACATTCTCCCATTTGTCACCTCCCTTGTCAACTCCTCCCTGTCTTCTGGCTGTTTTCCATTGTCCTCTAAGAGGGCCCACATCACCCCGCTGCTAAAAAAGCCTACCCTGGACACCTCCATCATCCAGAACTACCGGCCGGTATCTCTTCTTCCTTTTCTATCGAAAACAGTCAAACAAGCTGCTTCTAATCAACTTTCTTCTTTCTTTTCTAAAAACAACCTGCTAGGCATTTATATAGCGCCTTTATCCAAAGCGTGGACAATTGATGCTTCTCATTCACCCATTCATACACACACTCACACTCACACTCTGACGGCGATTGGCTGCCATGCAAGGCCCCGACCAGCTCGTTAGGAGCATTTGGGGGTTGGGTGTCTTGCTCAGGGATGCTTCGACACAGCCCGGGCGGGGGATCGAACCGGCAACCCTCCGACTGCCAGACAACTGCTCTTACTGCCTGAGCCATGTTGCCCCCAGATCTCTCTGCTGCCTTTGACACTGTGGATCACTCCATCCTCCTGTCATCCCTGTCAGCAACGGGGATCTGTGGCACAGCCTTGAACTGGATCAAGTCCTACCTCCCTGGTCGCTCCTTCCAGGTTTCCTGGGCTGGTACGGTATCAACACCTCGGCCCCTTGCCACAGGAGTTCCCCAGGGCTCAGTCCTTGGCCCGCTGCTTCTTTTCTCTCTTTACACTCGTTCTCTTGGCCCTGTTATCACTGCACATGGTCTTTCCTACCACTGCTATGCAGACGATACCCAACTCTTCATCTCATTCCCACCATCTGACACAGTTTTCAGCCTGTATCTCTGCTTGCCTGAGCGACATCCAGAGCTGGATGGACAACCACCATCTAAAGCTCAACCCAGGCAAGACTGAAATGATATTCATTCCTGCTATTACCTCTCACCATCTGGATCTCTCCATTTCCCTAGGGCATACCTCCTTGATGCCATCACCCTGTGCAAGGAACCTCGGCGTGGTGATGGACAGCAGACTGTCCCTCTCTGAGAACATTGTGGCAGTGTCCCAGTCATGCAGGTTCTTCCTATACAACATCCAGAGAATCCGCCCCTTTCTCACCCCCTACTCGACCCAGCTCCTGGTCCAAGCAATGGTTTTGTCCTACCTGGACTACTGCAACTCCCTCTTGGCTGGCCTCCCAGTGTCTGCCATCAGACCCCTCCAACTTATCCAGAATGCAGCAGTCTGGTCTTCAACCTTCCCAAACACTCGCATGTCACCCCCCTGCTTACTTCCCTCCACTGGCTGCCTGTCATGGCTCGCATCAAATTCAAAACATTGGTGCTAGCCTTCCAATCAGTTAAGGGGTCAGCTCCAACTTACCTCCAAAAAATCATTAGACCCTACACCCCTGCCAGACCTCTTCGTTTGGCCACCACAGGCTGCTTGGCACCTCCCCCTCTCTGAACTTCCACCTCCTGTTCACGACTACTTTCTGTTCTGGCTCCACGGTGGTGGAACAAACTCCCCGTTGAGGTCAGAACAGCAGAACCTCTTGGCATCTTCAAGCGCAGACTGAAGATGCACCTCTTCAAGCTACACCTTTCCCTGTCCTTCCCTACCTCCCTGTAAACCTTAATTGTTGTCTTTACCTGTGATATTTAGTTGTGTATTAGGATATTCTTATTTGGCTAGGTAAGCATTGTTTGGCTAGGTAAGCGGTTCATACATTGTTCATGCATTTGTGTGTTGCGGTACTACGATGATTTTTTATTTATTTATTCTGATGATCAAATAGGCCCTGGTCCTTATCTTTGTTGTGCAGGTAGCAGTTGAAATTGTACTTCCCTCTAGGGTCTTTCAGCACACTTATCCCTGGTATGGGTATGCACTTTGCTGTACGTCGCTCTGGATAAGAGCGTCTGCCAAATGCCACTAATGCAATGTAATGTAATGTAATGACTGAAACAGATGAATACAACCTTCAAGTCGCAAAGAGCAAAATCACTGGTTTATTCAATTGATATTCAACACAATCCATTCCAATTGGCTCTTCCCCATAACATGATGGTCAATTACAGTTGGTTATTGGTTATTGGACACCAAAAAAGAGCGTAATACTGGATGATGGCATCATGGTATTCGGGATGGACAAAGAGCCAGTCAGAGGACAGTCAGCTTCCCCTCCTGGACCTGACACTCAGGGCGACAGACACTCCCTTTTTGGCCCCGAAAACTCATGTGGTTCCCTGGGGGTGGACACAGAAACGGGGGCAGGGGGTCAGGTGATCATATTCATATCACACAAATACAGAGAGAAAAGGGAGGTCCATTTGACCCTCATGCTCTTGCTACATCAGGGCTGCTCTACCCTTCCTGGAGCTCTACTGTCCTGCAGGATTCATTTGGTACACCTGGTTCTACTAATTAGCATCTCAATGATATATCTAGCTGTTGATGAGGTGTGCTTTGCTCGGGCTGGAGTGAAAACCTACAGGACCCTACAAAAATAGAAGGAGTTGGATGGGGGCCTTGTTTAACAACTCAAATACTGTGGTCAATCGTAACACTAAACACTATCAGATTAAAGGGTTCTGTTAGCAATAAGTAGTGATGAAGTGCTCAGAACAGACTGACCCAAGCATTATCTCAGAACCACAGAACCACAGACTGATCCAAGTGTCCCATTAAACAGAACTACAGACTGACCAAGTGTCCCATTAAACAGAACCACAGACTGACCCTGAGACTGATAAGTTGCATTGGTTCGTCGTTAGTGACGCAGGTTCCCTCTCGGCTGTAGTTCCTGCAGGACAGGCACTGATCGGGCCCCGGGCCCCAGCACCCAGAGGCTGAGCACAGGGGATCACAAATATGTCCTTCTGCAACTGCACACACCCCAAAACAGAAAGAAGGTCAATATGCCAAAGTGCAAGTCACATACAGTTCCACACTGTGGCAAATATCAGTTTGCAAGTCTGATGACAAATAAAGATACCTTCCTGGGGTACCCAAGCACATTCACAAATGCGCAACACACAAGTATGCATAACGACTCACTGCACTCGCTCTCTGGCCGGTTCTTCTTGATGCCCCTGGTGTCCTGGTGTCGCTGCTGTGTGCGGCCCCCGGTGAACAGCTGGGTCCAGTTGACGGTGTGGTGGTAACACAGCTTCTTGTTCCTGCTGATGTAGACGCTGCCGTCGCTGATCTCCTTCAGCGAGCGCAGTCCCAGGGAGGTGAGTGAGGGCACCGTCATCACCATGAGAGAATAGCCCCTGAGAGGCAGGAAAGGGGACGAGGTAAGAGGGGAAGGGATAGATTGAGCAGTGTGGGGAGGGGGTTGTGAGGTACGGAGAGGTGCAGATGGGGGTGAAGTCCAAGTTTGCAGCAAAGGGAGAGAAGCAAGCAGCAGATTGTGATTGGTGAGGAGTTTGTGAATGTTAAGGAGGAAGCAAGGAAGTGAGGAGGGATTGGTAAGATGAGTAAGGGGGGAAAGATTTGGAGCAGGTAGAGCACAGATGGACAAAAGAAAGATCAAATGAAAAAACTTCAAATCAATACATTAAGTTAAATTTCGTAAACATTTTTACGAAACATAAAAAGCACAACAATCAGATGTGATTGAAAATTCAAAGATATATCCCAAACACCACTATACCAGCACATACTTTATAATCAAAGCAGATGGTCAATGATTGCTATGTCTTAGAACCAGTTGATAAATAAAAATTGGAAAAGTGAAGTATGTTTTATTTTATAATGCTATTAAACAAGGAGATGGGGAGGTAATAGACAGTCAACACAGACTGGAGAGGCCTACAAAGATGGATGTTGCAGGCAGGCAAACCTGCAGGGGTTGGGGGAGGGGGAGTGCAGGTTATGCATTTACCTGTACAGGGTTCTGCCATGTATGGTGGTCAGGCTGGAGAACACAGACAGGTTGGCCAGTTCTCTGGGCCAGGAATGGATGCTCAGGATGCCTAGCAGCCAGACACATGAAAGTTAATAACATCTACAAAGCCATGCACACAGATACTGATGTAAATATTCAACTATCTAGACACAACATACACATGCCCAACATAAACACACACACACACACATACACACACAGGGCTTGTCACCATGTTTGGTTGAGCCAGTGACTTACAGTACACGAGCCTTCACCAGTGTTAGATTGTAGGTATATTGTGCAATAATAATTTTGCACTGCCATACATAAACAACTTCTTGTTTTCATTTGTTTATTTCACATTTATGTTACATTTTTGCAACACTGACGCCACTTTATTTAGGCTGTTTTTGTTAGGTCTGTATCAGGGAAATTAATTATAATCTTTAAGTTAATTCTACTTGTATTTATTTACTTTACATGTTTATCTGTAAGACTGCTTGTTTCTTGTTGCAAAATATTTGGTGCGTGATAAAAATTTGAGTGTTATGCTGAAGCCTTGTCTCACAAGGAAATCCAGCAAGTTCATCTATTGGCAAAAGTTGGTAAATACCAGTGTTTTAGAGGGAAAAAAACAGCCTCAAACCAGAAAATGCAGAAAACAGAAAATGCACAATCCTTTCACATGTAAATACTATTACATAGCTATGTACAAACAACATACACATACTCAACACACCTGTAATCTCTCGGACAGTTCGGAAGTAGTTCAGTTTCTCTGGTTCAAGCGCAGAGATGTTGCGATATAGGTCACTGTGGAATCATCAAGACAGGAAAGATGAGCGGAGTCCATGCTAAGGACCCAATATATATGCAAATTCGTCCCCCACTTCCCTGCCTGATTGGTTAGGACTCACCCTGAGACCCTGCCAACACACCACACTATTCTTCTCTCTGATTGGTTGACACTCACCCAAAAATCCCATTGTTCAGAAAGTACAGGCTGCCCCGAATCTTTGTGCAGTTGATGAAGCTGTCAATGTTTGTGGAGTCTACCGTCTGTCTGTGAAGGGTGTGAGTGCCCAGACAAACTGGAGGAAGAGAGAGTGAGAGAGAGGCTGGTGTTACAAGGTGATGGTCTGTAAATATAACAGAATAGATAGAAGATAAGCCTAACACTAAAACCCTGAGACATACACGTTCTATCCAGTCTGGCTGGACTTACAGTATTATCGGTCACTCCAACCCAGCTGTACCGCCTAGCTGCTAGATGCTTAACCCTCCATGCATCCACCAGATCCAGCTGGGTGAGGAGTCCAGCCAGACATGCCACACCCACACTAATGTTAGTGCCATGACTAAGAAGTGAGATCCGTCCCACCATAAGCCCGAACCACCTCAGTATCCTCAGTCAGTGTGGGTGTCATGAAGGGGCTTCTTCTGCTGAAAAATGTCTAAAAGCACAGCCCTCTTCCACCTATCCCTCCCACCAGTAATAATTAAAGCTCTATAAGAACTATTATTATATTAATGTTAAGAACTGCGGCTTATGTTCAGAGAGTGTATAGGTGGAGTTTTTGAGGTACCTTTGGGACATAGCCCTTCACAGCGCTTACACTGCTTCACCCCGTTCATGTCCACCTCCTGCTTGTCTGGCGGACAATCGCTTAGGCAGGATCTGTCGTCCACCACAATGTTGGCTGCAAGAGACAGAGAAGTCACACCACTGCAATTCACTGAGCGTTCACAATGCTTAAACACATGTGCATTACCTATTTTATTAGACTCACAGGGTCACAGAGACAGGATGAGTACTCACAGGGTCACAGAGACAGGTTGAGTATTCACAGAGAGACAGAGACAGGATGAGTATTCACAGGGTCACGAGACAGGATGAGTGTCAGGTTCTGCCTTTTTTCGTTGTCTCAAAGTGTTTAGTGTTTCTGTGTTTTGTTACCCTCTGTGCTCACCATAGTCTGTCAGTTCATTCATTCCCTGTCATTCGTTTGACCTGTCTCCCACTTCCTGATTGTTTCTACATCTGATTGGGGAACCTGGTGCCCATTTCTGGGTGTGCAAGAAAGAAGTCTGTGATCAGGGAGGGGTCCAGTATGAGGAGTTTGGGTACCCAAGAGTTCTCCTCGGGACCATACCCCTCCCACTCCACTAAGAACTGTCATCCCCTGCCATGGGGCAGTGGGGACATGACTACAGGTTTCACCTGTGAGACATGGAACACTGGATGGATGTGATGTAGGGGAGGTGGGAGGCAAAGTCTGACTGCAGAGGGGGTCAGAACACAGGTGATAGAGAAGGGGCACCAATGTTTTGAATTTGATGCAAGCCATGACAGGCAGCCAGTGGAGGGAAGTAAGCAGGGGGTGACATGCAAGTGTTTGGGAAGGTTGAAGACCAGACAAGCTGCTGCATTCTTGGAGGGGTCTGATGGCAGACGCTGGGAGGCCAGCCAGTAGTCCAGGCAGGACAAAACCATCGCTTAGCTCGGTCGAGTAGGGGGTCAGAAAGGGGTGGATTCTCCAGATGTCTCAATCAGGAACCTGAGAGATGCTCCGTTGCATGGTGGAGAAATCTACAGCCTCCTGGGTGGATAGCCTTCCTTGGATCGAGTACTTGTACAACTCGTTACCTGTCTCCTCCACTGGATTATCTCCATTTGCCTGTTGCCTGGGCTACCAAAATCCTGTCTCCCTGGAGGTGGACCGGGAACTCCTGGCAGTGAAGTTAGCATTTGAAGAGTGGCGTCATCTGTTGGAGGGGGCCACCACTCCATTTGTCATCTGGACCAACCACCGTTTTCTGCTTACATGGCCTTCCCCTGGAGGCCACCTTGGTCCAGCTTCCACCCACAGACTTTCTGGCCGACAGTGTAGCGTGGGGCAGGGCGCCGGCGGCGGTGGGTGAAACTCCTTATTTCAGAGACGCTCTTGAGAAGCATCGTTTGGGTCCTTTTCCAGGTTAGATGGGCCCGCCAAATGAGGAGCTAAGCACCTCCACTCCCTCTCCTCCTCCAGGCAGACAGGATATTGGTAGCCTAGGTAACAGGCAAATGGAGATAATCCAGTGGAGGACACGGGTAACAAGTTGTACGAGTACTCGATCCAAGGAAGGCTAGCCACCCAGGAGGCTTTAGATTTCTCCACCATGCAACGGAGGGTCTTGTCCAGTTCCTGATTGAGAAGCTCCGTCTGCCTGTTTGGTCTGTGGGTGGAAGCTGGAGGAGAGTTGGGCCTTGGTGCCAATGAGCATGCAGAAGGGTTTCCAAAATTGACTGGAGAACTGAGGGCCTTGGTCCGAGGTGACCTCCAGGGGAAGGCCATGTAAGTGGGAAATGGTGGCTGGTCCCCTCCAACAGATGACACCACTCTTCAAACACCAACTTCACTGCCAGGAGTTCCCAGTCGCCGATGCTGTAGTTTCTCTCCGTGGGTGAGAGGTGGTGAGAGAAGAAGGCACAAGGTGGACCTTGTTGTTGGAGGACCATTGGGACAGGACTGCTCCAACCCCTGTGTCGGAGGCGTCCACCTCCAGGGTGTGTAGGGTGTAGGGTGAATTGAGGAGAAGTGCTTTTTCAGTTCCCTGAAGGCAGAGTTGGCAGCGGGTTTCCAGCAGAAGGTGACGGTTCTCCAGCAGGCGACGGAGCACTTGGCGGAGCAGAGAAGATGAGGATATCATCCAGGTAAACAAAGACAAAGCGGTTGTTCATGTCTCGGAGAGCATCATTGATGAGGTTTTGGAAGACGGCTGGCACGTTGGAGAGCCCAAACGGCATCACAAGTTACTCATAGTGGCCGCTCGGGGGATTGAAAGCTGTCTTCCACTCGTCACCCTCGCGGATGTGGACTAGGTGGTAAGCATTGCAGAGATCCAGCTTGGTGAAGAATTAACACATGTGTAGTGACAAAAAGGCAGAGAAGATGAGTGGTACCATGTAAATGAGTCCATGGTAGTCAATGCAGGGTCGTAGTGTCTTGTAGAAGTCCCCAATGGAGAGAGTCTCTGGGATGGAGAGGGAGAAGAGACAACCTCTCGGTGGAGTGGTGCCGGGGTGCAGTTCTATGGTGCAGTTGTAGGACCAATGAGGAGGCATTGAGTAGCCTCGGTACTTGCTGAAGACTTGTCCCACGTCGTGGCAGACAGGAGGAATGGAGGACAGGTCAGGTGGTGTCTTGGGAGTGTCAGGGGTGGACTTAGGCTGGTTGGATGCAGACTGAAGGCAGGACTGGTAACAGTTGGGGCTCCAGCCCGTGGTGGTTCCCCAGATCCAGTCGACTTGTGGGTTGTGCTGGAGTAGCCGCGGTCTGCCCAAAACCCCCGGGACCAGGGGAGAATCCATAACGTAGAACATTACATCCTCCTGGTGGTTTCCTGAGATCTGCAGCCGAACTGGGGAGGTGATCGTGTTGACTGCAGCCAGGGGTGCGCCAGTGATGGCATTGGTGCGGAGGACCTGGGAGAGGGTGGATGTCAGAACTCCCAGGCGATGGACCAGAGTGGGGCAGATCAGGTTGGCATCGGCTCCGGAGTCGGACCCCCTCTGACGGGCGTGGTCTTTTAACAAGCAGGTCTGGATGCCATACAGGCAGAGATGCAACTTCACCTATATCTCCCTTTCCATGGTGGTGAGGTGCGCGGTCCAATCTGCATGGGTTCAGGTTCAGGAAATTAAGGTTCCTGAGAGACCTGGCATTGGAGATGAGGGCTCTGAGGCGGTGGAAGAGGGTGAGGTTCCCAGGGTCGCCTGGTTGTGCGTTGTTCCCTCAGCCGAGTGTCCACTCGGATCGCCAGGTCTACGGTCCAGCATAGACTCGGATAAACCATTCTGAAAAGAATGGGGAGACAGGCAGACTACGGAAAGCATAGAGGGTAACAATACATGGAAACGCTAACAACTTAAGACAAAACATAGACAATGAAAAACACAGAACCTGACACTTTGCTTGTGAAATCGACCATGTACTGGATTATCCCTGCTGAACTGGTTTGCTTGTGTACTGACCCTTTGCCTGGACTCTCATTTTCTCTGTCACTACTGTATATTGACCCGTGCCTGTCTGACCTGTGCTGAAGTTAATAAAGACTTTAACGTTAACTTCTGTGGTCTTGCTCTTGGGTTCAGTGTTCTGATTCCTGACAATGACTCACAGAGTCACAGAGACAGAGGCACTGAGAGACAGACCCACAGAGAGATTCAATACTCACAGGGACACTGAGACACACAGATAGAGCCGTACTGGTACTTGGCACTGGGATTGTGCTCCAGTTGGAATGTGTGTTTGTTATAGATGAAGGCCGAAGGGCACTGTGGGACGCAAGCCCCTGAGTCATTGAATTTACTGCAAGCCTGCAAAGACACTCAAACACACAGACACACACAGACAGACAGACACAAGCAGATTAATACACACACACACACACACACATACAGACACAGACACATACACACACAGAGTCAGAACTTTTACTAATATTTTCACGAACAATGAGAACACTGAAAGATCAAAGAGCCAAGGCAACCCTTTCAGAATCAAACCAGGTGAGGTGAGTTTACTGTGCAGAAACTGCTTTAGCAGATCAATTCAGTGCTGAGCAACAATAAAAGCCAGCTAACCCTGTGGCTCTTCAAGACACAGGTCATCTGTGTTCTATCTAATTTGAAAGCAAACTTTAAACCACAGTGTAGTGTGTGTATCAAGGGGCCAGCTTTCGGTAGCACTGGAAATAATATCTCCCTCTGCTGAGGTCTATGAATTCCACTCAAAAAGGCAATTTCCCCCAAAAAAAAGACTCACGAAACAGTCTGTGTCCTGCGCACCGGTGCAGCCCCCCACACACTCACTATGGCAACACTCGCTGGGGCTGGTGCCAAAGCAGCGGCCGTTGCACTGTGGTGCGCACACCGTCTTGGTCACTACGGAAACACAGAGGGGGAGGAACCAAAGGCAGTGGGGGGGTGAGAGAGATTACAGACAAAAGAAGAAGAGGAGAGGTACCACGGAGAGGAGGGAGATGGTAGACTCACAGATCTGGCAGTCCTCTTCACCTGGTCCCCAGCAGAACCCCCCGCAGGACTCATCACACATTCCTGAGACACAGGAAACAATTGCATCGGAAAAAACACCACCAGTGCAGCTCAGTTTATTTGGGTAAGGCTCTTGTTTGTACTACTGTATGTCTCAGGCTGTTTTTATGTCCCTTTTCTGACAGATTTTTTTTTCTTATTTCCCAGTTGCATAATGGCTTCCTTGGCTTCCATTAGCACAACTCTGGTCCTCATGTTGACAAGACAGCAATAACAAAAATTATTTGATGGACTCCAAAGACCATCAAAAGCCTAGAATCAATACTAGACCCTGAAAGCTCGCTTATACCTCCACTAAGGAACTAATTGAAGGCTTGTGAGGCCATTTGTCCAAAACATTATCCCGACCTGAAATGGGGTACTATGTATAAACAGTGCAGTAATTTCAACATGGTGAAACCAAAATGTATAAATATACTCCTTCATAAAGGTGAGAATCTGCACTTTAACTGCATGCACAGTAAATTAATGACATGGAAATATACATTGTAGTTGACCCAAGACTTATGGAGCTCACTGTATATTTCATTGCTCGCCCTGAAGTGATTGTATATATCACAAAGCGATCCAGGTGATTGCTCTATGATATCACCCAAGCATTAAACTCAACATAAGTTCACGTCATGCTATGACATCACTTTACATGACTCAACTGTTTAAAAATGAAAATAACCCTTGTTGAACCCATACTATGCCCCCTGTCTAAACTCTCCCCCTGTTCCACACAAGCATATCACCCCCTCCCTCCCTCCCTCCCTCGCTCCATGTCCTTCCCTCAATCTCTCCCTCCTTCAGATTCTGACTCACCCCTCTCCCCGTTGTCATTGATCTTGACCTCAGCAGAGCTGTCCCTCATGATGTCAGCCCAGTTCACCAGGGAAATGTACCTCAGGAACCTGTTTTGTACAATCTGAACCCCACCTTGCAGGATGTCTGTGGCAGGACAAACATACACACATACACCAGTCACAGAACCACCCATACACAGGGAGACACACATGTGTGCATGTGTCCTGGCAAATCGCACAAATTATTTTTAGATCCTCAGGGTGCATGCATCAGTCACATTCAGGTCAAATGATTATTATGAACTGATTTTGTAACCTTAGTTGGCCAAAAAATGTAAAGTGAGCAGGTTCATTTTACACTGTACTACTAACCAAATGCAAGCGCTGACCTCACATCCGTGTGGTCTATCAGGTTTTATTATTCCCTCACCAGTGAGACGGGTCATTCTTACAACACTCCCCATCCAACCCCGCCCGTTCTGCATGACTTATGGACTTCTACCCTTCCTCACCAGTCAGATGGGTGAGGCCCAGCTCCCGAAGCCCATGCTCTTTCTGGCAGTTGACGATGACGGTCAAGGCATAGCGATCATTGTAGAGCGTGGTGCCCCTGATCACACGCAGCTGCTCAAGGGGTAGGCGGGAGAACATGTTCACAGCGATCAGGACGTAGCCCTTCACCTCCTGGATGGACTGCAGACAGGAAGGAGACGTTTGTCAGACTGCAACTGCCTGTGGTTGGAATTGCGTTGTCAGTGCCTATGTTGTGTCGTGAGTGTGGTATACTGTTTTTTAGTCATTGAGCAGTGTCTACACACAGTATAATGTCACAAAATATTAATAAAAATGTTTAGTTTCACATTTTAAATCATATTTTAGTGGACAGTTTAGGAGGAATAGGAAAAAGAAAAGTTTAAAAACGGTCTGCCATATTGTTCTGTTCTGCCAAAACAAACAAACACAGTGCTATCCAATCAGGGGCAAATAGTGTTCTGTGGTAGACTACGTCCCTCTTTGTATTGATCCCATGGAGCCATCAATCAGACGGAACCCACCTACAGTACTGCCCATTAAACTTGAGACTACGATGCATCACCATGTGTGGTCACCGGATTTGGTTTGTGAAGGTGCTCACAAAGTCAGAAAGTAAAAGTCCTGCCACATGTTTCTTCCACTCATGAACTCAGCAAGTTGATTTTACCAATTAGGTCTACCTCCTGGCTGATGACTAATGATGACTAATAAAATACTGAGGAGGACATTTACTTTCTGAACCCAGATTTTCCACCCCTGATCCAGGACCAGTACCAGGGAGCCCATTTGCTTTGGGTGAGTGCTGTGAATCTTCCATCTGTGTGGGCCCTTGGTCCTTCACCCATCCCATTGGTGCATTACTGGTGCCCCTCCTCCACTCCCACATACCTGCAGGAAGGAGAAGTTGCGGCTATGTTCCATGTGTGTAATCTCCAGGTTACCCATGACGATCTTGCACCCGCTGTACATGTCCTTCATGACGTTGTACCACTCCTCTGAACTCCCTGACAGACTCAGGGAATTCTGGGTACCAGGGCACGAAGCCACTGAGGAAGAAAAGGCCTTCAACCAGCTGCGTTTCATTTTAAAAAATACCATGACAACTGACCACAGATTGTTCGATGTACCAATCCTTAGCAGCCTACTAATGCTATGATATGATATGAATGTTCTGTCTGAGAAATCTGTAAATGTTCTGACTGATGAATGATGACTAAAGTGACAGACTTTGATATTTAAGGGGACAGCGCACTTTCTGGACATTTTAAAATAATTTCAACTTCAGCGTAAATGTTCTATTTTGCCCAAACAGAGTTTTTTTTTTTTTATAAGCAATGAAGGACATTTTGGATTTATTTAGAATATTTATATTTCTGAAGGCCTGTCAAATTCTGTTTACAACAAACACCATCAACTGATTCTTAAGTGCATGCAAGAGAAAAATAGGAATGCTTGGTTCGTTGGTGACGCTCTTATAATATGAGAATATATTAATATATATTATGGGCTATAAGCTGCAGAAAGCCTGAATGAACTATACATACCGACATAACTACTGCATAAACATTTGCAAATATATGCCAAAAGACAGTTTGCGCCAGGGTGAGCAGTCACCATTCATTCATTATCCTAACCCGCTTATCCTGAACAGGGTCGCAGGATAGTTGGGCGAAAGGCAGGAATACACCCTGAACAGGTCGCCAGTCCATCGCAGGGCACACACACCATTCACTCACACACTCATACCTATGGGCAATTTAGACTCTCCAATCAGCCTAACCTGCATGTCTTTGGACTGTGGGAGGAAACCGGAGTACCCGGAGGAAACCCACGCAGACACGGGGAGAACATGCAAACTCCGCACAGAGAGGCCCTGACCGACGGGGATTCGAACCCAGGACCTCCTTGCTGTGAGGCGGCAGTGCTACCCACTGCACGGTCACCATCTACATCTTAAACAACACTAAAGCACACCACATAAAGCGCTTATGGTACTAGGCTATGACACAGAGGTGGCACATCACACAAAAACAATGAAGTATACGTCGGTTGGCACGTCTGTTTATGCTGCACTTATAAAACTTTAAAATTGTTACATATAGTTTTACATACGATAGCTTATGTAAGACCCTTCAGAGAAATCGTCCCATAACCTCGGGCTCGTTTGCATTTCTAATTAAAATATAGAATTTGGAGCGAAATGTACCGTATATAGTAATGTATGCCTAACATACCTTCTTGTGTCTGGGAGTGGAGATGATGCAAGGACCAAACCAGCAGGACGCACACGGCGAACATCTTCGGACACCCCGTCATTCTGGATCCGGCACAATTGCAACTCTTGTACTAGATCTGTCACTTCAATCCTTAATAGTAAAAGTAATTGCAAATGACAACGGCCTCCTTTGTTTAAAAAAAAATATGTATAGGCCACCCTTCCTTCCAGTAGTAGTATGTGTACAGGTACTTTTGTTGCAGGTTATTGCTTCTGTTATTTGGCTACAGTAGCTATATCAACAAACTTGTTGAAACGATTACCGCGATGTATTTCCTTCTGCTGGGGATGCACATCCAGCTGCTACGGTCTCCTCCATAAATATATCTCCTTCTGACTGCTTGAACAACTGTGTAAAAGAAAAACTGTTGTACGTTTCTGACGCTTTCCCTCCCACGTTCCCTGCCATAATAGCAGGGCCAGCTGATTGGTCCACAATCGACAATGTGTAACAATTAATCATCCACAGCGCTTTTAAAATACCATTATCAAACGAAACGACCAGTTTAGTTTGTTATTTGCTAGTAAACTATCACTGTGCTGTGATTACGCAAAGCTTATGAACATTAGTGCATTTTAGGGCATGCTACATGTTCCAATTTCTTCCACCATGAACGAACATTTGGGGTGATTTTTAATGCCTCTGCGGGAAGGAACTCAGATAATGGTAAAATACAGCAGTTTTTTCAGGAATTGGGTACTTGATCCTTTTGATGGGTGGTATTTGCCATCTTATGACAACGCTGGCGCCTCACCATACAGTACATGGCAGGATCCGCGCTAGAAACGAAAGGGAGTGTGTGTCATGCTCAGGCCTGTAAAGGGCACATCTGAGCTTTGGGAAACTGCCGGTCATACTGTCATGAATACAAACATGTCATTTGAAAGAACAGCGTTAAGTGGTAAATCGGAGCGGCTGTCGTAGTATAGTATATAATGTTGGATTTTCTATAAGAATTTAGCTTGTTACAAAAGTTACAAAAGAGTGGACTTTGAGACAAAATTTCAAACAGAGTATCCTTTACATGTGTGTCTCCTTAGTTACTGTCCTAATAATTAACTTGTTGGGTTGCATTAACACTTCATTGACCGTAGTGTTCATAAGCCACTGTGGTACATAGTTTGCTTTAGCAAAGTATTTATTTGTTTTAGTCAAATCATTACCATGACTTTTGTTTGCTTGTACCTGTATGGCTGTATTAAAGCTTTGGACTTCACTAAAACTGACTGCTGTGTTTTTCTGCAGGTTTGTTCTCTGGCTTATGACCTTGCTCTGAATAGATAAGGGAAGCATGCTTTTTCAGAGTGAGAATCACGTAGGCGGTGCTGGAGCAGTGTCAAGACAAAGAAAAGAAACCTCTGAAAACTAGCTTGAATGCTTAAAGAAATGGGAATATTAATATATAAGGAACCGTGTCAAATCAGTATTTTGAGATGTACTTCTGAGCTCCTGCGAGAGCAACTGCTCCATCCTTACAATTAAGAATGGATTATGATAATAACTATACATAAAGATACATTATGCACTTTGGCTTCTCCGGCCCATGAATGGAAAGAGCTGTGATCAGAATCAAGCACCCTGAACACGTGTGATGATCTGGGGATGGATGTGTAGCCCAGGGGAACCCAGTCATGGTCCTGCAAACCGACAGGGCCTGTTATTCAGCCACCAATTTACAAGTGTCAAGGTTAATGAACTAATCAAGTGATTTTATTGGTGGATATAATGCCGAGTAATAATAAAACTCAGGGGATTCTGTGGCTGTCTATGAACTGGGTCGGCACCTGGTGTAAACAGTAGTGATCAGCTTTACAACAAACATGGGCGGAGCTACCTTATGAAACTCACTAGTTTGAACCAGTTATTTTGTTCTGTGGTAGAGAGCAAGCCATTTTCATTGGTTTCAATGAATTCAGTGATTGACAGCACATTGTAGTTTCACCAAACCGTGAGGTCTGTGGACCCTCATCGCGGGCTGACAGCAGACCTGCGACTCCGAGAGTTTTCATTGTTAGTCAGCACTTCACTGACCAATAAAAGCAGTCGATTACACAGTCATTTTGCCCCACCTGGTTTGTTGGATCCGAGTTCTTTGCCGCGCTTCACATGAAAATAAAGACAGGCCACTGATGAACTAGAGGATGAAACCCCAACCTACTGTAAGGCAATGTTGGTTTTCACTTGCAAAGAACAGTTAGCAGGGAGGACAGTGAATAAGCAGACTGTTGCAGTGCCGATTTTGACTACACAAGTATGTGATATTATTAATATTCACTCTCTCTCCACCAGCTGGTGCCATTTCACCCATACAGTGCGAAAGTATCCGTCCATTCCATGACATGGGTTCCCCCCGCCGTCTCACTGCATCAATAACAGATACACAGATATGGCCTCATTAGTGAAAAAGTCATTAATGACTTTTTTAAAACCTCCCCACACCCTGCCACAGAAGCTACACCCAGCCGCAGGACAGGTCATAAGGAAAACAGGTTTATTTTTCAACACATCAGTTTATTATCATATTTTACAGTCGCAGGGTCAAGCGGTGACTCCAGAGACTAGATGCTTTATCACCAAGTACTATGTCTTCATTACGTTACTGAGTAATTTGTCATCGGTACACTTTAATGGTCTTTGTTATTTTTTCCACAGACACAGTCTATCCATCAAAGTTTTTGACCCAAAACATCAAATCTACGACCAAAATAATCAAGCAACACTCTTAAAAACACAGGAGTCTAATGGCTGGAAAATGAACATTTTGCAGAATGGTCTTGCACTAAGGAACAAACACAAAGTTTTAAAACAGGAAACAGGTAAGTAAATAAACAAGTTAACAAAAAACGATATTGCATTTCAAAGCAATAAACTCCCATGTAAAAATGGTCAAACCTCGTCCAACTTGCAAACTTATAATATATAAAAAATAAAAAAAAACTCAGTTATACAACACTATTAGTATAAGGCCACAAAAATTAGACCACTAAACTAGCTAGTTTTAATACATATCTCATATGCATATTTTCAGAAGGTGGGTTAGCTGAATTTGTCAATGTGTACACTAACAAGGTAAACTCCATCACAACTGGGCTGTTGCCAAAATCAGTGGAATGCCACTCTTGTGTGCACAGTAGACACTATGTTTATGTATAAGATATTCATCATTGGTATGCATGTGCCCAGTTCAAATACAATCAAAGTAAAACAGACATCAAGTTCATCATATGCCCTCTCATTGTTTTTTTAAAGGTTTTTTCATGGTTTGATAACAGTGTGAGGACCGTCTACCCCCACATTCTAAAAAGGGCCAGCACTACTTTCTGAATCATTTTCACACTTGATGCACTGGGGTGCTTTTATTCAACTTTTACCTTAGTTTTCAGCAGAGCAGCATGCATATCGAGCCAAATGCAGTAATTTCAGCTCATCAAACCGGAAGGATGATCATTTGTTCCATTCCAGTCCTTACGGTGTGCACAGATAAATAAATACAACAAATAAATATAACAAATACGATAAATTAGCTGAACAAAGGCAGATAAAGAGATACATCCTCGTTCATATAAAACCATGTTAGACCAGGTCCTTCAACTATTGCCAGTCCTTCATTCAATGAAACATTCACAATGTGACACCAACGGCCAGGGCCAAAAATCACACCACAAGATCCCTTCCCCCCCTATCTCTACACAGCATTGGAAGGGCACAGACACAGCCCGCTAAAAAGCTAAGGAGGCACCTGCACCGCATGCATGCTGCAGCTGGACTCTTAAAGGGGCAGCAAGAAAACCAATGCAGCTACATCCACACATCTAAAGGGAGGGACATGCAACACAAGGCCTTGATCCCTACAGTGCATGCAGCTCTCTAAACACATCTATCCAGACAAAGGCAGGGCATGCAATCGCCTCAATGCTTTTCACAGTGCAGCACAGACAGTTCTGCTAGCGTCGTCTATGTAGCCCGGCTGTCTCTAACCTGTTTGTCTACCTAGCGAGCGGGAAGAACGTGAGCGATGGCTAAAGGAGGTAACGGGGGACTACGGGGAGGGGGGAAAATTGGCCCTGGAATGCCAAAGTCGGCCCTGGAATTGGCCCAGTAATGGCGTTCGCCAAGAAAGGTTTCCTTGCAACACGTCAGTTTAAGCAAAGTCAGATGTTTGTTGTTCATCTCCAACAAATTTCCCAGCTTTCTATATTTTAAAAGTATTTAACCAATACGGCAACCCCATTGAAACAATGTGGAGACACATGAGCGGGCATGTTCAAACTTTAAGCATTGCGAACACAAATAAAAACGTAAATAAATCACAATATAAAATAAAATTCCAGCCAAAATAAAATAATTTAAATGCCTAAAACAACCTTGATTTTCATTGTCATATCAGTTTTCAACACTTGCAAAACAAAGGTCCCACCTCTGTTACATCACATGACCCCCACCCCCCCAACACTTCAAATAAAGGACTTGCGGTACGTTGATATAAAAATGTGCCGATTAGGATTCCAACTTCAATTTCACAGGCTACGGAAAATACACAAAAAATAACTGCTTATACCACAATTAATAAAACACTCATAAAAGCAAACACTCAGGAATTGAACAGGAATTGAACACTTACTGAATGGGTTGCCTAGTATGCACAAAAGCAACTGTCTAGGGTCATCAGCTAGAAGTACACTGAGAAGCAATGCCCTGCTCTGACTTGGGTCAGGACTGAGGTCATACAACAGTGGAGAAAAATCAACAGGACAGGAAATGCTGCAATTCCCCAAAAACACACTGTAAGGAAGGGATTTAGTTGGAGATATCCCTCCCCCTCCACACAACTATGACACAGTCCATTGTAGGTCTATTGACTGAACCTAGAGCTGCGTAGCACAGAAAGAAACACTGTTGTGGAAATGGATTTTTTCTCAGTTAGTTTGGTCATCTGTTTCAACCCAGCTGGACTGAGCCAAGCGTTCGGTTAGAAAAAGAATTGAATACTTGCAGCTACACGCTGGTGCCACTGTGACTTCCGTCTTTATGCGCTGTTTCTGGAAAGTTCTTGAGTTTGTTACTGTGTTTTTTTTGTATAATAATTACTCAAAGAGTGTGTAAAAGGTAAAACCAAACACCCTCCTAATTTAGATACCTTAAAATGAAACTGAATACGTGATTTGTACCCTGTATGTCCTGTGCAGTTTTGCAAGGAAATGTACAGACCAGAGGCTGCAATATACCACCCAGATATCTGTACTGCGGAGAGTTTTGCATTATGAGAGGTCAGCACATACTAACAGTTGGGAAGTTAGTGGACACAGATTCTGACTGAACTGAAAATAGACATGGAATGGAGTGACATCAGAGTGGCCTGTGACTCAGGAGTTCACTGGGGTTTACTATGCCTGAACCCAGGGGCACAACCGCAGGCCCATTTACTAGCCACTTAAAAAATATGTCTTCAAACATGAATAAATGACACTTTCTCATAGGTTTCTGAACACATCTCTGCATTTAGTGCAAGTTTCAGATATCCTGCTAGAAGCCAATGTTCAAAATTAAACCGAAAGACAAATAAATAAACAAGCACAAAACAAAAATCAATATAACGCTTACCCGTAGACCTTTCGGATTTTCGTTTTCAGACTGTATCTCACACAGCATTTCTACAGACTCACAATAACGTCACAGCCAGACAGCAGCTACAGCCACGGGTCACATGCTCTTGTCACATGGCCATTCTCAAACTCTACACCACTCACAGTCACCACCACCGCTCTAGAAAACATACCGCCATTACTGCCAAGACCAGACAGGAGCAGAGATCGCAAGCGAATACCGGCTGCTAACAGATAACAGCCATTCTTGCTGAGGAAAATCCTTCATGTTCAACTGATTATCCCCAGATAAGATGTGCCTTTTCAGGCAAATGGTTGGGGAAAGCCTGAAATCCCCCCCTAAAACCGGTGATTGATACAAGACTGGCAGCCAAATTAGACTGTGCTGTTCACACATGATCTGGGATATACAGTCTTGTATGTATCCTATTTCTTTGCACACCATGGAGTGCCACATTAAACAGCAATCTGCGAGACTTGTAAGGAATGCAAAAACCTCAATGAAAAGCACAATCTTTCTGCCTTGGCAACATTTGGCGACAGATTGCCCAATCACAGTAGTCCTAACTAAAGTTCCTGTCGTCTTGAAGGAGCGCACACGCAAACCTACCTAAGTGTGCACGTCTGTGTGTTTGTGTGTGTGTGTGTGTGTGTTGGGAGAAAGGGGGTGTTCACGTTGATCCTCAGAGCCCCTGACCCCACACCCCCCGCCCGCACGCTTGAAAACAGAAAAGAAAACCAGTACCCGTCCCCCTCCCCCTCCCCCTCCCGCTCCCCCTGGCCGTGCCTCCCGAGGGCCGGCCTCACTTCTTGTTCTTGAGCTGATTGGCTAGCCAGTCCAGGCCCTCGTAGAGGCCGTCCCCGCTGGTGGCGCAGGTGGCCTGGATGTACCAGTTCCGGTGGCGCAGGGAGTGCAGGCCCAGCTTGTCCGTGATCTCCGCCGCGTTCATGGCGTTGGGCAGGTCCTGCAGGGCGGGGCCGTGGGCAGGGAGGACACAGAGAGATTAGAGAGGCTCCAGAAACAGCAGCAATGATAAGACATCATTTATATAGCACATCTCATATCATAAAATGATAATGATACAGGCATTAAAAAAGACATAATAGTAAGCCACGGAGTGGAGTGGAAGGAGGATGGAGGGAGGAAATGATGGAGGAAGAGTTGGAATGGAGAGATAAAGAAAGTGTTGGCATACAGGATGGAGTGATGGAGTGATGTAGTGAGGGAGTGATAGAGTGTATGGAGTGATGAAGGGAGGGAGTGATAGAGTGTATGGAGTGATATAGTGAGGGAGTGATGAGGGAGGGATGGTGGAGTGATGGTGGAGGGATGAGAGAGTGATGGTAGAGGGATGGTGGAAGGATGAGGGAGGGATGGTGGAGGGATGGTGGAGGGATGAGGGAGGGATGGTGGAGGGATGAGGGAGGGATGGTGGAGGGATGGTGGAGGGGTGGTGGAGGGATGAGGGAGGGATGGTGGAGTGATGGTGGAGGGATGAGGGAGGGATGGTGGAGGGATGGTGGAGGGATGAGGGAGGGATGGTGGAGGGATGGTGGAGGGATGAGGGAGGGATGGTGGAGGGAGGGACAGAGTGATGAGGGAGGGATGGTGGAGGGAGGGACAGAGTGATGAGGGAGGGATGGTGGAGGGATGGTGGAGGGATGGGTGTGGCCTGCCTGCTTGTTGGCGAACACGAGGAGCACGGCGTCCCGCAGCTCATCCTCAGCCAGCATCCTCATGAGCTCCTCCCGCGCCTCGTTCACCCGCTCCCGATCGTTACTGTCCACCACGAAGATCAGGCCTGCAGAGGACACACCACTGCAAACTCACACTCAAATAGCACAATATCCTCAGGACAGCTGACCAACACGAAGCACAACTATGCTTTATCCCTGCTTGGTCAGTGTATCTCATTTCATCACATTTTTACTTGCACTGTTCTGCTTGGTTATACCCAATATACAATTAATTTTAATTAATTTCATAGTTTCTTTTTATTAATCTTATCCAGATGAACACCATTCAGGTAAAAAAAAAAAAAAAAAAAAAACAGATTCTGGTAGCCTAAATTTCTTTTCCAAATGGTGAACAATAACACCTCTTTGCAAGTGCCCATATCTGAGGTAATGTATTAATGTTATAGCTTCCGTAATGATATTACCACAACTGTTATTTAGCTTTTGTTGTCCTGATGTAATCGAGGTTACCCACTTTACCCAAGAGGACCGCAGAAGCATCCCAGCTGAGCTTGAAACCCATCCCTGACCATCTTCACCACTAACAGTTGGTCAGCATTCCTAACCTCGCGTGGAGTGATTTTTACCAGCTCCTGACTGAGACGGGCTCACTGGCTCACCCTGCGTGTTCTGGAAGTAGTGCCTCCAGAGGGGCCGGATTTTGTCCTGCCCGCCAACGTCCCACACCGTGAAGCTGATGTTCTTGTACTCCACCGTCTCCACGTTGAACCCTGACAGGGCGAAAGAACAGAGCAGCACATTTCAGTCACTTCAGTCAACATCGTTCTGCCCCCCCTTCCTTCCTTCTCAGTTGAAAATCAGCCTCCCTGCTCCTCCAGCCCCATGTCAGGAGCACTGCAGCCGAATCATGCAAATGCCTTCCAGGCATGACCCCGAGGGCCACCATCTTAATGTGCACTAAGAATATCCACCCCAAAGTTCCCCTGCGGCTGGTTTCAAACATGCTAAACGCTAACAGGGAGGGAGATGATGGATGGCCTTGCACAGCATAGACCTCCTGCCCTTGAACTTTTCGGTCAAGGTGGAATGAATTCCTTGCTCATGTAAAGCTAAAATTAATTCCAGTTGGAGAACAGAATGTGAGTCAAACACGTGAATGCTAATGTTGCCTACCTTTGAGATGCCTGACCTCAGCATATCATGATACAGGCTGAGAGTAGACCACTGCATCAGTATATACCATACATTACCCACCTCTGTTCCCCAGAATAAGTCAAATCGGAGAGGTTTGGTGATCTCTACTGCTCGCGCTGATACTGCGGTATGGCTTCTGTAACTGTACTGACCTAAAAGAAAATCGCTTTCAAAATCTCTTTTGTTTTTCCTCCAAACAGGAACTGCCCACTGTGCCAGTGACTGCCGCGCCACCCTCGCCCACACGAAAAACACTGCGGGCACTCTTTCCATTACTCATCTGGGACTATATCCCAGCCTATAGGCCCTATGGGGCTAAAGAACAACGCCAATCAGAGGAGAGGCACGTCTCTCACTGATGACAGCTGCCAATCACCAGCCTTTGCGCGAATGACGCATCGCCGCGCAGACCTATGGAAGCCTGCCCAGGTTATATCTGTAGTCCAGGCGGGATAAATCCCTACACAGGTCCCAGTGCGGCTGAAGCGTCTCTTTCTGTCAGGGACGGGGAACTCCCGGTGGGCCGGTGCGTGTATGCAAGTTCTCCTTTCTACCAATTACCTCAGCTCATTAAGCGAATTATCCGTACACAGCGATGCCTCAGCTCAATTAGCTGATTAGCTGTGTACACTAATGCATGCCACCTCACCAGTAGATTAGTAGTAGACTCTCATTTGTGAACTTCAATATTATGCAGCAGAAGCGTGAATGACTGGGCAGAGTGAAACTCTAAGGCGGGGGTTGGAGCGAAATCCAAAATGGCGGTGAAGAGAGCGGCGGTCGTACCGATGGTGGGGATGGTGGTGACGATCTCCCCCAGCTTGAGCTTGTAGAGGATGGTGGTCTTCCCCGCCGCGTCCAGCCCCACCATCAGGATGCGCATCTCCTTCTTGCCGATCAGGCTCTTCAGCAGGTTGGTGAATATGTTGCCCATGGCGACTGGCACAGGTTCTGCCTGTCCCGCGGTGGTGCTTTCCAATGCGTGGATTTGGGGGGGGTTTGGCGGAAGCTCCTCGGCAGGGGCGTGCTCGTGGTCTGGGTTAAGACAGGGCACTGCCGCAGAGGGAGAGAAGAACACTTTATTAATGCACACGTTCCTGTGCTTCACAGAACTGGCCCAGAAATGCCCATCAAACAGGCCTAGCCTAACACCACACTGTTCCTGGAGCACCTTCTCTTCTGTATGTCAGGAATGGAAATTATCTGGTGGTGTTAGAGCTGCTGGTAGCCACTTACTCGGTTCTGTTTTAGGGGTCTACACCAGAGTGGCCAGCTTTGGCGCTTTCAGCCAATCTGACTGAACTGGGACAGACTTTGCACTGACTCAGTGGGATTGAAAAAGCCAACTGGCATCATGCATTTTTTTCTTGGCTCCTTTCCTCAAATAGAATGAACATACTAAAAGCACACCATCCCAGTCATAATTGCAAGATGCACTCCTTCCTGCGTGTTTCCTTAGCTAGTAATCTGTTTGTCGTGAGAAGCTGAAATGGCAGATTTGCCTTTTCCTAGAATTAATGCAGCTTTGACTTGTGTTTTGATGGCCCTACGTCATGGTTTTATGGCAGGCTTGGGATTTTCAAATCGGCCCAGGAGCAGTGGTTCATACCAGGAGCCAGCGGATGCTCAGCTTTAGAGCCGTGGTCGTGGGCAGAAGTCATGCAGGGGCAGACACTAATCTAAGTATGAAAGTAGCCAGCACAGTGATGCATTAATCACTGACTGAGAGGAGTAACCTCAAACATTAGCCCTGCCGCACATATACGATCATTACGGCTGGCAGTTTGATGTTTGAATGTTTTATATGACTCTTGAACAGTGTCCAAGATAGCGTATGTATATATGGGGACAACTGCAGGCTGGTAAATGCTTTGAGGGCACAACAGATGCTCCTTGTGGGCACGAAAACACCTGTGGGTAAGTCTGCCCTAAAACATTGCACTGCCTCCCGCTCCATTTACCCAATCTGTATTTATCCGTTTTATTATGCTCTTGTACCACTGCCTAGCGACACACACCCATGCAGGGATAACCCCAGCTGAACCACACCCACTCCCCCATCACACCAACCCAGGAGCCAATTAGAATTGAGCACATTCAAAGCCATACACTAAGAGCATGCTTCAGGAGCTGACATACACTTTGACTGACAATCTGTAGTTTGCCAAGCGAGCAGCTAGGGGGCATTTAAGCAGCAGTTACCCTGGAAACCCTGCCTGAATTAGATCCGCCCCTTCCTCGCTAGGTGAGGCCAATCACGCCTGGCCTTTGCAGACTCCCTGACATGAACGAATTATGTCACAGTGGAGGCTGAGGCTTCACAGCCCAAATTGGTGGTTCCTCACCTCGTCACCTCAGGGATCTAAAATGTCCGTTCATTCACCACGCCAGGAGAACAAATAAGTAGCTATGTATCGAAAACGCACATTTGTGTGAGCATGTGGCAGACAGTCTGCTAATCCAAAGGGATTTTCAATTTCAACCCATCTCCGCAGCTGGATATTTCACTGAAGTAATTCAGGACAAGTGGCTGGCTCAAAGATATGCTAATGCCCCACCTGGGAATTGAACCTACATCCCAGTTCCCCAAACATTATGTTACACCGCTGATTTTATTTAGCCCACACTGTAATAAAAAATAATCATTTTAATCGAGTGTTAAGAGACTGACCTGCTTGATTGCAAATGTGGCAAGATGAGAGCGGCTTGTGAGTTAAGATGTCGACATTAACAAGTAATTAAGTAACAAAAAAAGGTGATACCATCTAGTGCTGTGCTTTAAAGGTGAAGACAGCTAAATCAACAAGTATTACTTTCTGAGTCCATAAAATAATTGCTAATTGCTTTATATTTCGTCCATTTTTAGCTCAGTTCTTTTTCACTGCGCTGACTCCTTCAAATATTATGACAAACAAAGTGTTAGTCGGAGACTTCTGAATACAGCTAAGCCACAGGGATAGACTCAGCAGTTCCCCTCAATAGCATGTTTCCAAACATCAGCCCTAACCTCAATTCTCTCGATGTGAGATGACAATTAAAGCCTACGAAATGATGGAGGCGCACGCCAACACACCCGGCCCTGCTGCCAGTCAGGAGCACAGACCTCCTGCACAGACCCCAGTGCCACGCTGGCTTTCACCAGAAAACAACCGCTGCCTGTGACACACAGAGAGAGGAACTCATTCTGACTTCAGAGAGCATTCCTCCCCCTCTCACACACCCACACACGAGCACAGCCATACACACAGACACACCCACACGCACACACACACAAAGAACTGTGATCCTGCCACTGCTTCAGGCTCAATCACAATCTGTTCAATCTTTTCCCTGTGAGTCCCACCACATGCACACACACACACACACACACACACACACACATGGGCACGCGCAGACACACACACACACACACACACACACACACACCCACACATGCGCATTTTGACACACTTTAGAGGATCCACTCTGGTACACACCTACACACATGCACTTAGTAGTCAAGCAGTTACCTACTCCTAGCCACAGTAGCCACATCTCTGAAAGTGTGATCTTTTTTTACTTGGTGTGAGCTTATTTACATAGGGTTACTGCGCTATCGCTTTCCTAGCATAGGAAGCAAAGACCGCCTGCACATTTTCTAAGATTATAGAGACATGTAAGGCACACCACACAAGTCTGTCCGAAACTATCACATACACCAGCATCCAATGCCTCCAACCTCTGTGGTTGTGTCATTTCTAGTGCCCATAATTAATGCAAGAATTAACCTAATTTCTCACACTCATGCTATACGACACATACAAAATCATGTAGACTGCAGTTGTGAGAACAGATAACCGAAAAGAATAATTTAAACAGGATATTCCACATTGACAGAGCAAAACAATAATCAATATTTTGCATATTGGGAATTGTTTTTGTAGTTATGATCCAAAAATGTTTTATCATGCAAGGGTTTTTTTGTCTGTTGAAATGGCCTGTGTCAGGTTTTGACGCTGGTCATGTGATTAAAAATAACAGTTGCAGCAGGAAGTGGGAAAGGCTTGTGTGACAGAACTCTGGCTGCCAGTACAATCAGGAAAACAGCACTTTCTCTTCAGTGAAGGAGGTTTAAGTTGGTTCAACGATAAGCTAGCAACATATATAGTCACTAATGCTGCATATGGCTTGCAGTAATATATGCAATAACTATCTGAACCAGAGACATGAACATTTAAATGGTTAAAATATAGTTGAACAAATTGTGATTATATACCTGATATGTTTGTACTGTATGCATGTTCATAGTTTAAACATTAAATGGTTACTTTGATTAATAAATATGATCTGTTGTAGTGCTTTCAATACATCCTCCTGCTTTTTTGCTCCTTTTTTAGTGTTTAATCTTTTATTTTTCAGCCTTACACACATCTGATATGTGTCCCTTTTCATAATGTGAAAGGGGCTTTGACTCCATTCCCCTCTGGTGACAGCCCCTAATCATAATACCACAGTACTGTAGTATATTCACACTGTTCTTGTAGTGAGGCTAAATTGTGTCCATGATTCTGGCTGAACCACAAGGATTTATAGTTTAAGTGAATTAAAGAACAAGACAGAATCTCCAGCAGTTTACAGTACTGCGGTATATCAGAAAAAGCACCTGATGCGCGGCTGATTGTAACATTTTGTCCCATCACCAGTCCTCGGTGTGACTTAACCCATACAAGCTTTTAAACTGATTAGTAACACTAACGAATGACGGATATCAATACGCATACATCTATACGAAGCATAATAATTTTTATAGCGAATATGAATGAATAATTTTCAAGGTAATTAGAATCGAAGATGGAAAGATCTTTCCCGATCGCTATCTTCCACATGTGCACTATGCTGCAACATGAAAATCTGCATTTGCGTTACTCTGTATTTGCGCTCTCCACGGTTATGACACAAATTTGTATGCTTCTTTGGGGTAATTCAGGGACAAGATTTCAAGTGTGAAAATGAACTCATGATAATTAGCTACACAAACAGCATACAGTAAAATACACCAAGCATCTAACAAATCACACGAATCAATCATTTCTTAGGTGACACATCTTGAGTCCATGCATCCTCATAAATAATACGCTTCTCTTGATCACTACCAAGCAACTTAGAGTCAGTCTTAGCCTACAATGTACGTGTTGCAAAATGTGTGTTTAAAAATATATGACAGCTAGTTCTTCCAAATTAGTTCAAATGAACTTGCTTTTCGCGAGCTCCTGTAATTTTGATGGTCACCTATATAGCTTGCTACGACGACATAGCTACGATGACGTTAGTGAATGTTACAATTCAGCTAACTAACGTTAGCTCGATTAATGTGGAAACCAATTAATGAGCTTCTGTCTTTTTTTCAGTGACCCCAATGCACTGTAACTGGTAAGTCGCATTGCTAGCTGCTCACAAAATCTAGCCAGGCAGCTACCTACCGCAGATGTCCATAGTCCAGTAGCCTACCTGATATTTATCCTCCACCCCCTTTTCCAATCACTCCAATGCCATAGCCTAGTCTTATGATAGCTAGTTAGCTAGGCAGCTAATGATGTAGCTATAGCTAGCTAGGCGAGAAAATCTGTAATATTAATTCAAAAGCCACAATGACTGTTTACACCACCAACGTGGACATCCACTGTATATATTTAAAAGTATGAGATGCTACCCAACAGATTATTCTTTCATGTATGTTGATGTTCGTCGACACTAGCATCTTCACTTACCTCCGCTACGGTGACACCAGCTCGCTTGTCGATTTCAGGGACGCAAAGGATGGGGGGGGCGGATATCGCGATGTTTCTATCCATACTGCATTGGCTTTAAAACAGTGCGATCATCTCGCGATATTTGTGTACATTTTTCTCGTGTCGACACTCTTAATCTCCGGACAGAAGTGGCTATACCACTGGGACTAATTCAGAATGTATCACACTAAATGTGTTTTTTTTTAAACATACCTCCATGCGCGTTTCATATATACTTGTCAACCCGTTAGCTATCTGGTGTATAGGGGACGTGCATCCATCAAAATGAAAGCAGAAGAAAGAGCGGGTATCAAAGCGGACCACTGGCCCCCTTCTCAGGTGCCGATTATGTCAACAATGGTCTTTAACTTCAGCTCCAAATAAAT
The DNA here is from genome assembly GCF_963514075.1 of Conger conger. Classification (NCBI taxonomy): domain Eukaryota; kingdom Metazoa; phylum Chordata; class Actinopteri; order Anguilliformes; family Congridae; genus Conger; species Conger conger. The sequence continues at coordinate 27,320,275 of NC_083773.1, read as the reverse complement.
TCAATAAGGGTCGAAAGAAATGTATGTCTGTAATGTTCAACGCGTATTGAATCCAAGTATGAATCTTTGAATATTGGCATTGTACCTTGTAAGGACAAAATGTTTGTATTGCTGTAAGAAAAATGAAAAGAAAAATGTCTGAAAAAAGCATTTGAATTCAAAGTCAGCTTGGGAAACATTCAGCACCCTGGACAGCAACAGATTCACCCACAGGCTACAGCTGAGACTCGAACCGCACAGAACGAAGGCACAGTCTGTTGTGTTCTTGCCGTGTAAGTACGTATGGCAAGCCGAACACATGTACAGGTTGGTTCCTCTTCCAGAGAAGATGGTGTTTATTGGTCCAGATGCGGATCATTTTCTGGTGACTCTTTGCAACATTCTGGTGAATTGTGCAACATTTATGATGCGTGCAAGTAAAATCAGATAGAACTTCAACCCATACTGGCAGTTATAATTATGAGTATGTATAAATGTATATATAAGAACAGAAACAGAAATGTCAACTTTACATATATAATTGAATCTGAACATTTTTTAAATAATCTATAAAATAGTGAATATACTGATGCACTTCAACTATGCTTTAGAGGGTATCACAGGCTCAGCAAAGGAATGGGCAAACAAATATGACTATAAAAATAAATAAATCTGAGTAAAATGAATTAAAAGAGGTTAAAATATATTGACATAAGGAGTTAGCATGTGTGTTTGTGTGTGGGGGTGGGGGGGGGGGGGGGGGGGTTACAGGGGGCAGGGGTACATCACAGTGGGCTAAGTGCAGGTAGGAGGGGAAGAAGATATTAATTGAAAGAAGGCTGTTCTCTCTGAAGTGATCGCCCAAGTGCAGCCCATCAATTCACAGGCATGGGTACTGTAGGCTAATGATGGCCTGCATGTTGGGAGAGCAGCTTTGATGTTCTGAGGAGGTGGTTTCTCATGTTTGTTCTGGGCTCTCTCTCGTCTCTCTCTCTCATCTCTCTCCCATCCCACACCCTCTCCCTCCCTAAGCTCTGTCCTATATCATACAAGGAATTTAAATGAAGGGATTGAGAAACACAAGGGGGAACAAGGCCTATGTGCAGATGTTTATAGTTCTTTATTCATATCATATTGCATGCTTGTTTTTCTTTCTCTCTGTCTCTCTTTCTCTCACACACTTTCTATTTCTTTCAAATGATTCAATTCAAGAATTCAAACATCAAAAATACTTTATTAGCATAACAAGAATGATTTGGAGTTGCGAATGTACCCACACACACAGACACACACAGTAACCATTTATAACACACAGTCATCGAGCACTTTAATAGGTATTTATTACTTATTTTTTAGACTTCTACTGCTGTAGCCTATCCAGTTAGATATATGATGTGTTGTGTGTTCAGAGATGCTCTCCTGCATACCACTGTTGTAATGTATGGTTAGTTGCCTTACTGTCACCTTCCTGTCAGCTTTGACCAGTCTGGTGCTCTGACGTCTATCATTAACACATTTCTATCATCAGAACTGCTGCTCACTGGATTTTTTTTTTTTGCACCATTCTTTACAAACTCTAGAGACTAGTGTGTGTGAAAATCCCAGGAGATCAGCAGTTTCTGAGTTACTCAAACCACCCTGTCTGGCACCAACAATCATTAAATGGTCAAAGTCACTTAGATAAAATTTTATCCCCATTCTGATGGTTGATGTGAACATTAACTGAAGCTCCTGACCCGTATCTACATGATTGTATGCATTGCACTGCTGTCACACAATTGGCTGATTAGATAATCCCATGAATAAGTAGGAGTAATAAAGTAATGTAAAGTAAATAAAGTGCTTGTTTATTTAGACACCTACATGCCTTTGTATGTTTTTTACATATCCTTATAAATCCCAGCCATAAACTCATGTGAACACACAACTGTAGTTTCCAGCGGCACTGTTTGTCAATCTTTCCACATTCTCAACAGTGAATATCTTTGCATCATCTTATCTGTCCATCCACGCAGCAGGCAGCGCATTGGCAGGCATGTGAACATTACATCAGTGTCAGTGCTGCCCCTCTCCACCTCCCCGTAGCTCCACTCTGTCTTCACACTCCTCGGCTTCCATTACATCACAGCCATGCATGTGTTCGTCTGTGTCACGGACTGCAGTAAGGCAGAGAGATAGGGAGGGAGCAAGAGAGAAAATGCACAAAGGATCATGTCTTCCTGCCTAATGGCAAAATAACAATAGCAGTAGTTCTGTGAAGCTACAGACTGAAATAATAAAGATCAAATAAATTAATTCAGATGCAGAACCTGTTTTTGTCCCACTTCCTTTCATCAGTTTTCTTCCCTCATCTTTTACAATTCTCTCTGTTCCTCTTATAAGAGCTGGCCAATGACACAATGTGAAATTTAGATCTGTTCCTTCTCTTGAAACAAGTGCCCAAATTCTTCTACTGCCACAGTAATATGCAGTAGTTTGATGACAAATTTGTGTCTAGCCCGGTGTCAACAAAAAGTGACATAATGCTGTGTTTACTCTGCAATGCCAGGGAGCCTATTTTATGCCATTTAATAGACAACATGGGACCGATGACTATAAAAGAGGCCAAATGTCACATTGACGATTGAGTCCTCTATGGGTCAGAGCATTTCATCATAATATCCAATATGGTTCCATCTGCAATAAAAGAGTATCAAGGTGTCCTCTAATTCTCTAGTAAAGTGACTGAAATAATAAACCAGCCCTGGTAAGCAGATCAAATAAAGATCAGCTGTCGAGAGAAGGCAACATATTTGGTGCACGTTCCTGCCAACAGCAGACCGTTGTAACCTTGTGTCGTTTGCTTGGGGGGAGACAGTTGAATGGGTATATGAACAGCATTACACATTAAAACACTATGTAACACTGTGCTGAGGCTCTCGTTTGTTTCTGAGATGTAATGATGAGAATATAAAGACATGCAAGGTACAGGGGTGTGCGTGGCACATGTATTTACAGGTTCCACAATCGGACCTGTCAGCTATGGCCTATCCGCTCACACACACGCAGCACATTAAACACCAATATACAGCGCAGCTGAAAAAGACGCATACTGGTGCTTTCTAAAAGCTCAGGTTTTAACAACACAATGGCAGCTTTTCAAGGGTTTTTATTTCAGTTTTAGAGAGCTGGTCTCTGCAGTGCCTGTGGGTGAGGTGCCAGAAACCAAGAAAGTGATTTTCAGTACAGCGTACTTGTCTTCACAATGCTTTGTTCAACAAATTATTATATCACAACATTACAGGGATTTTGGCAGACGCTCTTATCCAGAGCGACATGCAGTTGATTAGACTAAGCAGGAGACAATCCTCCCCTGGAGCAATGCAGGGTTAAGGGCCTTGCTCAAGGGCCCAACGGCTGTGCGGATCTTATTGTGGCTACACCGGGATTAGAACCACTGACCTTGCGTGTCCCAGTCATTTACCCTAACCACTACGCTACAGGCCACCCCCATCACAAGACACCAATAGGTCTGCTTTGAACAACTCATGTGCACAACAGTATAACAGTGACACTTGCATTTCTCTTTCGGCGTCATGGTAATATAAAAGCAGAAATAACAAATTAAGTAAACTGAACATTAGACTAATGCAGATTATCCTTAGATTTGAAATGGAAGTGAGATTTTGATCTTGACTGTGTTCTTCTTGTGTTTCAGGCTAAAACTAAATGGGATAAATGTAGTCCATTTGTTCCATATTTATCGCTTAAGTGAATAATTTACCAAATGCATCATTCAATACGGCTAGTGTGTCCCAAATGCAGCATTAAATATGGCTAGTGTGTCCCAGATGCAGCATTAAATATCCATCATGAAAAATATCACCAGCGCCCCCAATCCCAGGAGAGAACAGCATTCAATACGGTCACCTTAGTGTGCATAAATCCTTGTGTTCTGTATTCAGGAATTTTTTCATCAGTGTTTATTAGTGACAAATCACCAGAATTAATATTTCCCTTAAACACTAAACACTAAAACAGAAATACTCTCAAGAAACAGAAATGCCTTTGCAAATAAACATTTATTTAAAAAATATATCCACAACATAATGTGTACACAAATGTGTATTATGGTAGCAGCTACTGTTTTGTTTTTTACAGGTCTGTGTGCTCCTGTTGTCTGTTTTAGACATGAAGGAGGTAAGGCCTGTCACAGTTCAGAAGGCCCAGGGATTCAAACAGATCCTTGGCATTTTGAGAACAACATCACCAGGGGAGGGAATATTAATCTCAAGACAGGAAATACATACAAATAGATAATAGATGAAGCAGACAGAGACTCAGGTGGTGGGGCCTGAGCTGTGTATATGAGGTAAAATCAGAGCAGAGAAATAGATGCTTTTTTTTTTGCTAAGGGGCCAACAGAGATCTTATTTGGCTAAAAGCATCAGAAATAGTAGTTTTGATAGTGAAAAACAACCAGCATACAGTGGAGACTGTTCAGACACTAGCTGCCACCACACATCTTTCTCTGCTTTTCCCCTGTGGAGTGGAGGCAGGTGGGCTTTCTATTTGAAACAGGAAGAATGTTTAGTTAGCAACTTCTCGGGCCTTGCACTTAGCAGTAAGGTTGTGTAAGGTTAGAATTTCTGCTTATGTTTTTGTATTATTTTTAGAGCATTTCAAACGCACTTTTATTACTTCACCCCCTCCAACAAACCACAACTTTCCAGCTACTTTATCAAGTCGGCTTTACACTCAATGCATTTTTCATTTTTCACAGAGTTACACAATTTAAGAAAGTTAGATATATATGTTGTTTGATTTCTGGATGGGTCCTGGCCTCTGTGTCACCTGCTCACCGCACACCCACAGTATATCACCGCGGGGAGGGATACGCCCTTTGCTGTATCCTGTTTGTGGGGGCACCTGAAATGGCGGGCAGTGCGTGGACGGCTCACTTGCAGACGTTGACCCACTCGGTGACGCGGCACTCCTGGCACATGACGTAGCAGCACCAGTGGAACTGGCAGTTGCAGCGCTGGCTGCGGGTCTGCCTCAGCACGTTGTGGCCTCGGCCGCAGCAGAGCGAGCCGCAGCCCTCTGTGTGCAGGCTGGTCTTATTACAGACCCGGCCCTGCGTGCCCGGGGAGTCCACCCTCGCCTCCTGCTCGCAGAAGTCCGGCGACTTCTCAAAGTAGACCAGGTCGCGGGACAGGTGTGGGCGCCTGCCCCGGCCCCTCCCAAATCCTGCCCCGCCCGGTCCTCGGCCCCGCCCCTGCCCTTGCCTCTTAGCCCCGGCCCTGGGCTGGGGGTTGAAGGCGCCGCTGTTCTTGTTCTGCGAGTTGACGAAGACGGCGGAACTGAACTTCTCTCGCAGCATGGCGCCCACTAGCCGGAACTCGGGCGTGGCATACCAGCAGGTCTTGAACTGGCAACTGCCTGATGTGCCATGACACTTACACTTCCTCTTTATGTTGTCTGCCACAACCTGCCACAGAGAGAGAGAGACAGAGAGAAAGAGAGAGAGGGAGAAAAAGAGAGAGATGCTGCTTTCTGATTGGACACTATACTGAACATGGAAGTGTATGGGCTGCCCGCAACTGAATGTTGTCTGTGTCTGTACATGACATAAAGCCTGATCACATAAACTCCAGTCTACACTGATTAGTGCACCACTCTGTCATACTGTGCTTTGGCCTCAGCAAGACAACACTGACATTCAGTTCACTCCAAATGAATAAATATTTGATGTCCCTGATGGCCAATTCATTTTGTAGCCTAGTTAAAGTACAGCATAAATAAGCATTAAAGAGCATATGAAAATTGCATTAAACACAGGGAAATACAGACACGTAGACCATTCTTTCAAGGATCTTTAAAGGGCAGTAAAGTTTACAATTGTGGACAGTGCATCATGAATGAGTCATAAATGACTGAACAGACAATAACACATTGCATAATGAACACGGTTAAAGTTAATTTCACTTTGGCTTTAGGAAGGAATGTAGGACACAGGGTAACAGCATGATGTAACAACATTACAACTTTAAACTGGGAATAATAAACTGGGAATAATAAATCTTTCAAAAAGGTTGATATAATCTCTGAAAAGTCTGGACTCCTTCCTGTAGGATGCGATTTGGAAGTTGCTTTGCATGCTTATGCTTATGTATCCAGAACGTTTCATTTTCCAAACTGTATTCTGCACCGGGCTCGGAGAGCCAGAATACAAGCCAAGAAGGTTGTTGAAACATGTAGCTTCTCTCAATGGGAGTAGATTTACTTTCGCAATTACCTGACAGCTCAAAATTAAAATTGCCTGCCTTATCATCCCTATAATCCTCAAAGGCTGGCAATTACTTTGAGTCGATCTCCACACTCCATGTTTCATCGTGAAAGAATGGTTGTATCCCTGCATAATGTTTTGTAAAATAATATTTCTCTCTATTGTTCATCGCTGCAGATGCACCACCAATCACATCCATGTCGCTGGAAGGGAACAAGCCAAGGTCAGCGTATTTTCAGTTCTTGCATCTGCAGGTGCCAGGTGACGATATGAGTGGCTGCTATAGAGCAGTGAGACCAATAGAAATGCCAGATTTACATTGTTGCCTCGCCAATACAGCCCTCCAGCCAAAGGCAATGACAAATGGCTATGGTGTGACTGAACACTCAGTTCTAACACATGCATCGCCCCCACAGTCTGTACCAGTGCTGACAGACCAGCAGCCACAAACAGAACTGCATAAGCATGCTACCAGCTACCAGCTGTTTCAAAACTGAGCTGAACTGGTCAACCAGCATAACCATGTCTAGCCGGGAGCTGGCCTGAACTGGTCAACCAGCTACCAGCTGTTTCAAAACCTAGCTTCAGCTGTTTTTTTCAGCAGGATTGCCAATTGAATCAGGGGATGATGAGGCAAGTTTATAGAGCCAGGTAGAAAATTTAGCCAGGACATTGAGGAACCAACTTCTCTTTGTGAAGAGTATCATAGGACATACTTGCATACTATTGCATCCGGAAATCGAGTACACTGGATGAGAAAGTGGAAATGTTTCTATTAATGTAGTATTGATATACATTTTCCTGGGTTTGGTGAGTGTGGCTGTGCCCAAAACTGTGTCATCAAAATATGTTGTGTCTACTGAACTGCACAATATATCCCCATACTATTTTCCAACGGTACAGCGGAAGTGTCGTAAGACACCTGCCCTTGTAATAAAAAGCCCCGGCATCTTCCTCTGTGATCTATTGGACTGTGACTGGACCCAAAGGTGGCTCCGCGTCTTCCTCTGTGTGGGCTAATAAATCATATGCATGTGATGAACTGTCTGATATAAATGTCCTTCTCATCATATGTGTGAAAGCACTTGAGAAGAGAATGAGCTCAGAGTAGGACAAAAGGACTTGGGTGCACGCACCTGGCGGCCCACGCGGTTGTTGTGCATCCTCATGCGGGCGTGAATGTCGCGCGATGACTCCCGGGGGTCCAGCCAATCACGGGAGAAGCGTTCGCCGAAGTGGGCGTTTTGGCTGCAGCCGCTCCACCCCCAGGTGTCCTGTGAGGAAGGGCCCTCCTCCAGCAGGGAGTCAAAAGAGTGGAAATTCTGGTAATGGAGCTGGAAGGGGCGTAGCTGCCCCCCGCGGGCCCCCCTGCCACCCCTCTGCACGGCCTGGTGCTGCAACTCCCGGAGCTTCAGGAGGATCCTGTTGTCGTCAAGGCGACGCTTGGCCTCACAGCCACACCCCCTCAACTTTCCCAGACTGCAAGCTGACGTCACTGAGTGGGCCACACCCGCTGCCATCAGTGCCAGAGAGAACGCGCTTTCCCGGAACCCTGAGGGGAGGGGGAGAGGACCGCGGGGCCAAAATTCAATGCATCACAGGCCACAAGCCAATGCAAACTCCCCGTATCTAATGTACGCCTAACCAGATGCAGGTAAACTATGAATTTGACCTACTTTAACTCTTCAAATGCTGATACAACTTGTGATTACTCTTGAAGATCTCTGGGTCACAAAACAAAACCGAAAAGTACAAAATGATATGAAATGAGAATTTTGTTCTCAATGTGAAAAAATGAGTTTCTTGGGTGTCTCGGTGGCGCAGCCTGTAGAGCACTGACGTTGGCGGTTCGAATCCGACCGTCTGACGTTTGTCGCATGTCTTCCCCTCTCTCTTGCTCCCATTCTTCCTGTCTCCCTATACTATATACTGTCCAATAAAGCTGAAAAAGGCCTAAAAAATATCTTTAAAAAAAAAAGAGTTTCTTTTAAACCTGTCAGTACTCAGTAGTCCTGGTCCAAACACTCACAGTCACAGATATTAAGTGCTACTGTGCTACCTCTCTTGGTCCCAGCAGTCACAATCACATATATTAGGATGACTGGCATGTTACACCTTGGCAGGGCATGCCCAATACCTTGACAGCACTAAGATTTTTTTGTCAGAGGTTCAGAAAGTCCTTCCCAGTGCTTTGTTCCAGTGGCCTGGGTTTGCTAGTTATCAAAATACTTCAGGCAGGAGGTAGAACCTCTGAACCCCTGGGCTTTCCACCTTGGTTTTTTGTGCATCTGTACCTTTTGAATGCATGCATGCACACAATAGGACTGCATATGTCGCACCTTCATCAGTTAGTGCAGAGGTTTTCAGCCCTGTGGAAGCTAAGAATGTGTAACGTGTCAAACTTTTCAGCATTCTATTTTTTTAACAGTAAGTTTTTCTTGCATTTAAAGTGTTTATTAATCCCCAGAACAGACACAAATATACCTCTTAAGCCACGGAATAGATACCTTTTTTTAGTCCAATTCACCTCTACTAACCAAGCCTCTACAAGCCACAGATTTCCCTTTAACCACACCCCCTGTCAGTTAGCACCTGCCCGTTTGGCCTGGCCCCTCAGCTCACCGCGGCTGAGGATAGGGCTCTGCAGGGGCAGTTTGCCATGGCTCTCCAGCGAGGAGCAGTTCCAGCGGTGGTCCCGCAGTTGGTGCTGACACTCGTGTAGCGCCACCTGGATGCCCTGCAAAGCGGAGGCCGTCACATCGGGGCTGCGCACGCACAGACGCATCTGCCTCTTACTCAGGCCCGCAAGCTGCAGGCACACCGTGTAGGGGGTAAGAACTGGGTCAGCGGCCCCCTTCAGGCCAATAATGTCATTGCACAGGACCCTAGAGAAAGAAGAACAAGAAAGATGGACAGTTCCTGTCGAGTGTCACTCAAACTCGCATTTGTGGTAAAGACGGTATAAGATATCGCTAATTAACTGCACCAAAGTATTCTAAATTCTTATCACAATTTCACTGTGCTGAGTGATATACTGTAGATCATACAACTCCTACCTCCACCGATTAACTTGCAAATTAGCTGCCTGAAACAAGTAAAGACCCACTCAAATTGCACTTTGAACATAACCGGGTTTAAAAACAGAATATTTCAACTTGGCTTGAATTCAAAGTGTGGCACTGCGTGTACCCTTAAGCGCAATAGGCTACTCACTTCAATGTATTCAGTGAACATCCAGAATTGTAAGCAGAACACCAATTTATATATCTGTTTTTGGATATTGAATGTAGATTTCTGCGAGTTACTGCATTATTAAACTCAACTTTTTTTTTCTTTTTTTTTTAAAATACGGCTTATAAAATACGGAAATATATAATATCGCCAAACAAGCTGCTTTGCGGTTACTTTAAGTATTTTAAGGAAACTTCTGTTCTCTAAATATCAAAAGCAGGCCTTCAATACACAGGAAAACATATGGACCAATACAATAAAAGAAAATGAAATATCTGTTTAAAAGCATTATCGTGTGTGTGTGTGTGTGTGTGTGTGTGTGTGTGTGTGTGTGTCTTTTCCAGGAAACATAAATACAATCATAGCCTAATAGGCGGCTTGAACTCATGACATAACATATATTCGTATTTCGCCCTTTTTTCGAGTCCTTTTTTAAATAAGTTGGCTACACATACAAAGGGAAACGACTTCCAGCATCTTCACTGAAAAAAAAACCGCAAAGTAAAAATCAACTTCCTCCCTACACTCACAGAAAAAGCGACAGTGGAGGTACATTTTTGTTCTTCAGGGACCAGATTTACCAAATGTACCCTTAAAGTACAGTAATGTTCTCTTTGACTACAAATGAGTATGTTTTCCAACCAAAACATGTACAAATTAATTATACGTTGCTGGCTGTGGGTACAATTTTATGTACCGATAGGATACCACCCCAGCGACATGCATTTGTACCTTTTTTTTCAAACGGGTCATATTATCAGCCTTATTGTTGTGTTGTCCATAGTTAATGCACATTCAACAGCTATAGTTGTAAACATTTGTCAGTGCATGATACCTACATCTGTCCTTCCCTCGGTCCCGAAAAACGGCTCTTGTTTTAACCGCTAACCGTAGGCTTTATCACGCAAACTTACGTGAATGCAGGTGACGTCAACACAGTGGCCAAAATCAAGATGCGTTCCCACCAGCGCCCATAATGTATTCCCATTTCTGTAAACTTCGGTCCAGCGGTGACATGAAAAAACTGGGGTGATGTCCTTCTTGCACTGAAACAGTTTAGACGACGACTGGCTCTTGTCTGCTAGGAGATACGAGTATTGTTTCAGGGAAGAACAGCGAAAGATATGAAGATATGGAGAAAGTGCGTAGGACGAGGTGAATCGTCTCCTCGGGGAGTGAGTGGAGGGGAGGAGGAGAAACAGCACAACTACTTACAGTTGTTCTTGAAGCAGTAAAGATCTGTCGGCTAATTGAACGTGCAAATTAAAAAGACATAAACAACATGTTCTTCGCTTGAAATCCGTGACTTTACTGCCAAGGGTGCTGACATCCCCATAATGTTCAGCATCGTAAGAATAGTTCAGTCAACTAAGTTATCTAACAGGAGAATGTGAATAACTTCCTTGGTGATTCCTAATGTTCATGTGCCGAAATGCCCCGAAGGAAAATTAACTGTGGAAATGTGATAGGCTACATGGGTGAATAAGAGCAAGACGATGAAACGTTTGAATGAAAGAATGAAAGGGAAGTTCGAGAGGTCGACGGGAGGCGGCAGCAGGCAGGCGTGCGGCTGTCTTTGAGCCGTTGGAACAATATCCCGTTTGGTATGCTTTCTCATCTGGCGCAGCCCTCCAAATCCCAGATGCGCCTGGTCGTCATTGTTTCTTTTCATGCAAGCTGCAGCCTATCAACTCAGAGGTTTGATGCGTTGTGTGTTTAGAGATGCTCTTCTGTATACCATTGTTGTAATGCGTGTTACTGTCACCTTCCTATCAGCTTTGACCAGTCTGGCCCTTCTTCTCTGACCTTTCCATTCTGACATTTGGTCTGAACAACAGCTGAACCTCTTGACCATGTTTGCATGCTTTTATGAATTTTGCATTAACCTGGCCCACAATTTCATTATTATCAGATGGTCTTTAATTGTACTGGCATTTTGAGTGCGTTTTCACAAAAGAGCATATTACATTCTACATAACATAACTAATTGGACCTTAATATCTGTTTGTGAAACACACCAAGACAACAGTTTTATTTTTGTAGCCATTAAACTCTTATTGTTTGGTTTTAGTTGTATTACTTCTTACAGATTTGTTGAAAAACACAGCCTGAAACAATAAAGGTATAGTGGTGCAAGAGCATTTTTTACGTGTTGATTAAAATCTTACCGTGCACCTGGACAAATCTGTACACCTAAGATGCTTTCAAAAAGAAGGAAATAAAAGGTTGTAATTTTTTTTATTTTTATAAATGTAGCAGTAAATAGGCCTAGATAAAGCTAAATCAAATCAATATTTGACCACCCTTTGCTGTTGAAACTGCATCAGTTTTCTTAGGTATACTGTCCTGCAGTTGTATAAGAAAATGGACTGTTAGGTTGCTCCGTGCATGTTTGATAACCTGCCACAGTTGTTCTGCAGTTGTTTTGCTGTCCCACTTGCCTCTGGCTCTCCAAGTAATCCTAGACAGCCTTGGCCATGCTTTTATCTGAAAAGTACTATTAATTAATATACTATTTTATTTAACAAAATACAAAACATTTAGTTAAATGATTTTTTTGGGAAAATGGATGTTTGGAAATGTTCTACCCACACACTAATACAGAAAACAAAACAAAAAAAGAAACATCTATGACAAGTTATATATTATGTTATTAAAATAATA
>NC_083773.1:27283133-27303133 GCF_963514075.1 Conger conger | reverse complement strand
AGGCACTGACCCAAAGGAATGTCTGGGTTCTTCTAAGCATTTCTCACTAATTTCCGGGCCATTCTATCTGAAATCTTTCTTGGTTTTCCAGACTTTGCCTTGACTGCAACTGTTCCATTTATCTTCCATTTTCTAATAATATTTCTCACAGTCGTTTGAAACAACGAGAGTTTTTGTAGCCTGCTCCTTCTTGAAATTAACTGACTTCATTCTGAAATCCTTGGACAACTGTTTAGAGGAACTCCAACACCAGACAGAAAAGCCACTGATACTTTAGAATAAAAAGTTCAGCCCTGGAATTATACTGACCTGTCTCATTGAAGCCATACCAAGTAAATCACCTGGGTCTGGGCCTTAGTAATCATCTTTTTTTTAAAGTAACAAAGACTAATCCAAAAGAGTTCCCAAACAGGGCCCTTTCTTTTTTAAAATAATGTATAAATAGTAAAAGAAATGACATTTTTGCACCCCACTGTACTGCTAGGCACTATGGCAGCCTCCCAAAACTGCAGCTGTGCTTGCGGGATTTTGGAAGTCATGGAGAACACCCCATGTCTGACGATACTTGGACACACAGTATTCTGATGGTTTAGATAGATAGGTAGGCAACATGAGGCCTGGAGTTCTACAAATACTTCTGCTTTAGACTCCATTTGAGCCACAACCTATCATACTTAAGTGGATTAAACATCAGACTTACTGAATGTGGATGGATGATCATGTGGTGGCGGTAGTTTCCCCATTCTGAATGGATATACACGTTGAGGTTCTTAATAATCCATCATAAACCCAGAAATATCTCTGACACACACATATCTGAGTACCACACAGCATGGCACTTAGGAGCCCAACATGAACTTCTGCTGCCACCTAGTGGTGAAGATCACTTAATTGAAAGCTTACAATTTGAATACTTAAAAAAAAAACCATATAATTTCAGTTTTCTTGTGCATTTTGTGAAGATTGGTTGGGAATTTATGAGCCAGAGTTTGGGCATGCAGGGTACCAAGGATATGAGGGTACCTGGGGTCATGGCTTTGTAGGTAGATGTATTTTTTACAAATAGGGGTTTTTCACAACTGTCGATGGAGTCACTACACCAATAATAACTGCTTGTTTCATCATTAAAAAAAGAGCACAGTCTCCTTATCACTTTATTTAGATGAGACAAAGCAGCGAAGGCTACAGAAATGGGATCCCAGTATAGAAAACCCAATGGTTGGAAGCCAAAAGGCCCTATGATCTCGCTATTTTGTGTCTAATGACAATAACAACAGCAAAGCTCAACATGATGTACAGCACACAATTAAATGATAAAATAATAATAATAATGATGATAAAAGACAGACAAGCCTCTGAGGTTGCCTGCAGCCTCCAGCGTCCATTACAGCTGTGCTCTCCCATGCTCAGATCAGCTGATGCTGCCCACACCAATGACTGCCAATGGGAGTGATTAACAATTTCAGTTCCCATGATAAGCTCTGTGCTCCTGCTATGCCTGTTCCCTGTGTGGAATGTTGCAGTTGTGTCACACGGTATGTTGGTAACATAGCGCTCTACATTACATGGCATTACATTCCAGTTATTTTGCAGACACTTTTACCCAAAGCGACTTACAGTTGATAAGACTAAGCAGTGGCCAATCCCTCTGGAACAATGAAGGGTTTAGGGCCTTGCCCAAGGGCCCAACAGCTTTGGCTACACCGGGTGGCTTCAACCACCAACCTTCCAGGCCCCAGTGAAACGTAGCCATTGGGCCGTGGCGGTGAGGCCTAGAGCGTGTGCTGCAGCACGTGTGCGGCCTGTTGCTGGCGAGCGGGGCGCTGCCGCTGGCTCTGCCGCTGGTTGTGCACGCTGCGGGACACGTGGAGCAGGGTGTGGTCCTGCCGCAGGGCCGCGTCGCTCACGCTCAGCCCGTCCAGGTACTGCCGCAGCAGGGTCCGCAGACGCAGGTTCTCCTGGGAGAGCGCCACCTTCTCCCGCTGCAGACACAGGCGTTCCAGCTCCACCTTGGCCCAGCGCTGCCACATCCCCTCCAGCCCGGCGTAGTCGTGCATGGCCTGGGGTCAGGGGTCAGGGGTCAGGGGTCACAGGGAGAGGGAAGAGGAAGTGGTTAGGGCAGGTAAAATGAGTGAGTTTAACAGGCCTTTTAGGCCTTTCTGCTGTTGTTGTGTGTGTGAGTATGTGTATGTGCACGTTTATCTGAATACGCAGATCTATGTATGGTACATTCACTCCCTCACCAACCTGGTCTCCGCCCTCCACTATGGTCAGGGGTCACCTTACTGGGCCAAAGGCCATGAGACTACATTATAATATGGCTGACCACTACAATTCAAAAGTGACAGTTTTGTTTCATAGCTGAAAGTTTTCCTAAAAGTGTCATACACACATTTTTTTGAGTGGGGAGGGTTTGTAAATATTGTCGGTGAACCTGGAGAAGTACAAGTGCGAGTGTGTGTTTGTCTGTGTCCACGTACACGTGCATGCGTGAGTGTGTGTGTATCTGAGCCGTGTCGCTGCGTGTCACCTGGGCCAGCTCAGTGACGGCAGGCTCCAGCTGGTTCTCCTTCACCAGCTGCTGCTCCTCAGCACTCAGAGAGCAGCTGTGAAATGGCTGCACCCTCTCCCTCTCCGTCTCCAGCTTACGGCACACTCCTGCCAGCTTGATCAGCCTCTCACCCTGCCGGAGAAAGAGAGGGGGGGGGGGGTCAACCTTTAATCCTCGGGGAGGGAGAGTGGGAGATCATGTCATGCTCTTACCATGGGTGAGAGAAAAATAGATATAGGGAGAGAGAGAAGGAGAGTTTGGAGCTGCTTGTTCCCTTTCTGACTGGGACTGCACCACTGTTCCTGCCAGGCTTCCTGTGGTTATAAGACCTGCCTTCACTTGCTGACCTGCAGACAGGGCTACGTGATATGTGACAACACCTGCAAAAATTCCAAATAAACTGATTCGGAACAATTACTACAGCCCTATTTCTCAGAAATAAGATGAGTCATCATTTCCAGATGAGTGGTATTGATGACTCCCTCCTTTGAAGCTGACTATGTGGGTCTCCCGAGTGTGTCCTGTCTAATCACTCGTTTTACTGGTTGTCCTTGTATTATGGGACATGCAGTAGTGTGAGAGGTGTTCCAGGCTTACTGAACTTACTTACCTAAGCAGGTCTCTGTGTATACATACAGTACAGTCTGTAAGTGTTTGGACAGTGACACATTCTTTTGTTGTTTTCGTTCTGTACTCCAGCAAACAAACAGTTGAAATAAAACACATAGTCCCCCCGATTTTAGGGACCAAAAGCAAACGGACAATTGGCTGCTAAGACATTTATTGGAAAACAAAAAATGTGGCATACTTATGGACTGCACTGTATGTACATAGGCCTGTTTACTTGTGGTTTGGCTTGAATTTGTGGGTACAGTCACAGGCTGCCCTATTCCTGTACTGTGATACCTGGGGTAAATGAGGAAGTGGACACTGGCCTTGTTTTCTGGCCTGGTCTTACCTTGCTGATGACGCTCTGGAGCTTCTTGTTAGCATTGTCGCTAAGCACGGTGAGCCTGGAGAGGGCGCTCCTCTGCTGGGCGTGGATGCTGCTCATCTGCTTCTTCAGCTCCAGGCGCCGGTCTGTGGCCTTTTCCTTCACGGCTCGCAGGTCCCGCGCTGCCGCCTCCCCCTCCCTCTGCATGGTGCTCATCCTGGCCCTCAGAGCTGCGCAGGACTCCTGGGAGGGGGGGGGGGGAGAGAGAGCATTTGTGTTTTATTATTTATCGTCCCCCAGGCTGTGGAAGACACACAAACATGACTGCGGTACAGCATAGCTCAGTTTTCGGTGTTTCAGTGTTATGAGGAAAGGTTTTTTAAAGGTAATTGACTCGCTGCTGCGTGGAGTGGAACCCCAGGGCGGAGGAACAGGGAGCAGAGCCCCAGGGCAGAGGAACAGGGAGCAGAGCCCCAGGGCGGAGGAACAGGTCGCCTCCTCAGGCCTCACCTGGATCTTCTGCAGACGCTTCATCTGGGCCTCGATCTCACGGGAGCTGCGCTCGTCGCGCTCCCTCAGCGCCTCGCAGGCCACGCGGTGCTCCTCCGTGGACTCGCGGTAGCTACGCGTGGCCTCCTGCAGCTGCCTCCACATCTCCTCCACCTCGCCCTCCCGCTGCACCCGCAGGGCGTTCCGGTCCTCGATGCTCTGCGTGTGCCGCAAGGGAGGGCCGAAGAGCGGTGTTTAGGCAATATTACTGTAGTGTCATGGGTGCATTCAAGGTGTAAAACGTCTCGCTACATCCTGCTAATGTTCACCTTGATGACTGCATTCACTCAAAATAATATTATGAAATATGTTTTTTGCCCTTTGGAAAGCACGTAGAAGTGCTATGGTGTAACCAGAAGTGAGACATATTTAGGAATTGGTCTCACACTGTAACTAGCCATCATTACAGCACTCGGCAACTGGACAATCGACGGTCACTTCTGTTTGCACCTTTTTACTCATCTAGAATGAAGCGAAACATCTAATTCCTCAAGTATTTAATGCCAAACATAGCTGAAGGCCTGTCCCATCACTGTGAGGTCCTGTGTAAGTTTGGGAGGGTGCACATCAGCACACACAGAATCAGCGCTATGTTTTGTGGTAGCTGGGTACGTGTACACCCTACAGCCTCATGGTAGACATGTTGTGTTCATCTCTGAAAGTGGAACATGATGAAGTCGAATCAAGTTCAGTGAAGTGTTTCTGCTTCGGGAGCAGGTGCAGCAGTTCCACTGCAGTTCAGGTCAATTCATAGGCTACCAGCGGTGTGCTTTGGGTGTGGTTCCTCACATCGCCGTGTTACCCGACATTACCCTGTTTTTGATGTCATCGCGGTTGCTCTGGTATTCGCGCTGGGCCTCGCTGTCCAACGCAGCATAGCGCTGGTCCAGGCCGATGCGCACGTCCTCCAGGTAAATGCAGTCCTGCTTGTGCAGGGCCATGATCTGCTCCCTGTTCACACACAGGGCCCAGGGCCAGAATCAGCCTCAGCTGCGTTGTCCTCACGCCTCAGCAATGCACAGACAAAGGGATAAACTCCAAACAGTGCCTGTTTACCGACCTGGTAAACTTTGCACAACATGGAGCTCATCGACACACTACGTATTGGTTGACCAGTTAGACCAGCTCCATACTCAACATGGTTTCACCAGCTCAGGATATGTTTTGAAACAGCTGGTAGCTGGTATTTCAAGCTGGTCATAGCTAAATTTTACACCAGGGCAGTGCCTTAACATCATGAGGCCCTCAGCAGCCCTTATTATATAACTCCTAATAGCTCCACTCTTCAAGCAAGTCACAACGAGCACTTCAAGCAAGTCAGAAAGAGCATTGTTAAAACATTCAAGATACAAATAATGTGAATATCAGTTAGTTATTCACATTAATTGTGTAGAGAAATGAGCAAACGTAAACAAATCTAGCATTAGTTTAATTAGATAATTAGATTAATTTAATTTTTTGTGTGGACTTACACTGCTGCAGCCCTACCTTTCAGTGTTGAACTCAGCTTTGAGTTCATCCAGCTTAGTCTTCATATCCTGGTTGTGGAAAGCCAGCCTGCTACCCTGCAGGTCCAGGAGGAGGTCCACATTCTGCAGGTAGGAGCGCAGCACGAGGTCCGATTGCTGCTTTGACTCTGTGAGGTCACCCAGCAGGCACTGCAGCACAGGAAAGTGAGAGAGTTGGTGCAATCACACCACTAAGAGAGCCAGAGGAACTGATTGATATCATACAGAAGGTATCCTGGGATATTGGAGGAACAACAATAGATGTGCATGTACACTTAGTCATGGAAAGATGGATGGTCCTTATTCACTATCAGTATGCCCTCAAATGACGACTTGCCATTTTTGTCAGCCATTTTGTGGAGATGTGAGAGATGAAAAGGCAAGTGAGAGGAAATGCCATTGGGAGACATCCTCTTTGCTGTGTGCACATACCTGTGGCACACAGAGACACAGTGGTTCCCCGACTCCACCAACTGCGATTTTAAAATGAAACTGTTGAGGGGTCACAACACCATCTGAACAGCCCCTCACCTTGATGACGCTGTCCTTGCGGTCCAGCACCCTCTCAAATGTCTGGCTGAGGATCTCAATGTCCTTGCGCAGATCCTGTGCTCGAGTCTGCCGGAACACTGCCCTCCACCTCTCTGTCAGCTTGTGCTGATTCACCACACTGTTGTGCTCTTCCTTTCGAAGTTTATCCTGGAGGGATGGGGGCAATGGGAAGGGGCGAGGGGGGGCAACAGTGGTTAAATGAAAGTTCCAAACCTTGTTTATGTGAATCATCTGGGCTACAGCAACAGCCTGTACCCACATTTCCCTTCTGTGCTCAGAAGTGCTATCGACCTACAGATTCAACTATGGTCTTCAGACAAGACCTTGATAGAAACAAAGCCAGTACCCTTGCCCTTCCCAGACAAGATGTAATGCTCAGCAGGAAAAATGTAGGTGAGAATGAATCTTCAACTTTCATGCGGAATGGAGTGTGAGTAAAACTGGAGCTGAAGGGGCAGTCTGAGGAACGTGCAGACGCTCCTGTAGACCTGGGGACTCACCTTGAGGAACTGGGTGAGCATGTCTTCCTTTCGTTTGGACATCTCCTCTTCCGCCACGGCTTTCTGCTGCGTGAAGAGCAGCCTCTCCTCTTCCGTCATCGCCGCTAGCTTCCCCCCGCCACCTTTCTTCCCTCCCTTCTTCGGCATGGCCACCTCGTCCCCCTCCTGTCACAGTCAGGTGTCTGGGTATCTCTCCGCCTGAGGCCTTTCTTACACTCCAAACCCCTCGTTCACTGAAAAGTAGAAGAAAGACTGGCAATACTGAATTTTGACTATGGGATTTGAATTTATGTTTTTGGAAGCCATATACCAGTGTGGTGATATTTAAAATCTCTTTAAATAAACATTTCAATGTATAATAGTGTGGTGGTATTTTTGGCAGACCCTGAGCAGTATACTGAATGTGCATATAGTGCATTGAAAGAATTGCATGCTTTTAATTTAGCTATATGTTTAATATAATCATGTTAAATGTTCCTCAAATATAACTTCACTTCCAATAACTATTGATATACACTCAGTGATAACTCAGGTACACCTGTAGACCAGATTGTTAATGCAAATATTTAATCATGTGGTAACAACTAAATGCATAAAAGCGTGCAAATGTGGTCAAGAGGTTCAGCTATTTTTCAGACCTAATGTCAGAATAGGGAAGAAATGTGATCTGTGTGACTTTGACTGTGGAATGATTGTTGGTGCCATACAGGGTGGATTGAGTATCTCAGAAACTGACAGTAATGCAAATAACCACACATTACAACATTGGTATGCAGAAGAGCATCTCTGAAAACATAATGTGTCAAACCTCTAAGTGGATAGGCTACAGCAGCAGAAGGCTTAATAAGTCTCAAAAATAAAAATAAAATACCGAATAAAGTGCTCACTGAGTGTATATGATGTACAGATACATTTAATATGTTGTGGAATTGGTGTAATGTCCCTTATAATGAACTTATTTCAATAATAAAATAACTGAATTATTTAAAGTTATATTTTTCTTGCAAAGTGAAATAATTCTCACAAATTGACTCCTTACAATAGATAGGCTAGTTCATTTTTTGTAAACCGCGACAATCCGGTTATGCTTGATTCTCATTATGGATGGCTTGCAGTGCCTTGTAGCTAGCTATATCGTTCGCTAATATAAATGTACTGACTAGGTGGGTTCGATAACGGTCGCTGAGCTGAAAAATTTCCATAAAATATATTTTATACTTTTAGCTAAAGTATGATTCGTTTGCACATTTATTTTGAATTATCTTACCTGATCCCACTGATGTACTAAACTCCCGTACTGCAGAGTTTGCATCCAGTCGCTCATGGCAACAGCTATACCGAAGGGGGTGTAACATTTTGGGTCCGCTCATGTGACGCAAGTACGCACATGCCTGTAGCGCTCTTTCTGACGTCGCTGAAGATGACATACAAGGTTTACAGCGACCAAAGGGGTAATTTCAAGACCGGGCGGAACTAAATACAATACCACGTTTCAGGTCATCCAAGTCTGAAGGGTGCCCGTTTGAAACGAATTAATGTGAAGTGTCTGAAATATTATACTTGGAATTTCAGCGTTCAAATATTGTTAGCTATAGTATTATTGGATTGTTTTTTGTCTATTCTCCGTCTTCTGTGTATCTGCACTGCACTGCTTAGGGTTCTCAATATGGTAAATAAAGCCAATGATCAGGGGAAATAACCTGTCATTTGGCATTTGTTCTACTGTTTAAATTGTTGGTTAAAAAGCTTCATATGAATATTACTGTTGAGTTTTGGCTTGACAGTAACCAGGGCTAATTCGTTTTCTAATTTCACCATTTAAGAGCATCTTCCTTTTCCACACTGGATGTGCTTTTCTTTGCATGTGCGATGAAAACTGCCAATGGAACCCAAACCAATTATTCATTTTTAAATATTATTGTAAATAAAATCAAGCAAAATGAAATAGCATTCTACTTTATTTACTTAATCTTGGTCGAAAGGAACTATACTGTGTCATTCCACCACTTCTTGTTCCACTAGAGCAGGAGTCACCAACCTTTTTGAAACTGAGAGCTACTTCATGGGTACTGAGTCATACTAAGGGCCACCAGTTTGTTTTGTCACGCGCACAATACTGACCTTTGAACTAGAGTAGGTCAGAGTTCACCTAAACTTATCTAAACTTTATGTATAATAAACATTTTAAGATATTGTCATTTTTAAATCTATATAAATGCAAGTGTGATTAAAAAAAATAGCAACAGAATAAAATTCAATTTTAGATGCAGATCACTAGTGAGTTGTGCTATTTTTAGAACAGGCCTGCGGGCGACTCATGTGGTCCTTGGGGGCGACCTGGTGCCCGCGGGCACCGTGTTGGTGACCCCTGCACTAGAGAATAAAAATTAGCATGGGAAAAGCCAAATAACTGATTAATTCACCATCACAAGTCTGGTAATTGGTACAAAAATATATAAACATATGCTACATACGGTTAGCACTGTAAGGGCAATAATTTAAAAAATGTAAGTCTATGGAATGGGGAACACAGAATAAATAATATAGCGGTGCATCATTGATGCTTTGGATATACTTTGCTGCCAGTGGCCCAGCGCCACTATTTAAGGCACATCAATAGCACAATTAATTCAACAAAGTACCAGGAAATTTTGGCTGACTGTCTACGGTATGCTAGGAAGCTGAGACTTGGTGATGGGTTGATTGGATAATGACTCCGAACATACATACAGGAATGATCAAAAATCCCTCTTTTTTTTTTAAAGAATTTGATTCCATTGAATCATTCATGAATCAGACTACTTTACACATGTTTTAGTTAACAGTATTTCTGTGCATATATGTGAACATTTAAAAACTTGTAAGCCGGTGTTACTCAAATTATCCCCCAAATTCCATGACGGTTACAAACAGGTTACATTTTGACACCACACCAAAGGCCGTTTTCGTCAGATGTGGTGGATTATGGGATAGCGACATATGACGCCAACTGAAATTATACCTATTCCGAGACAAAATAGACCCCACTTCTAATCCTACAGTTACAACAGGAGGCAAAGTACGGTTTATGGGTGTGTTATTTCTTTAAGTTTCAATATTTAATTAATAAACATATATTTGTGCCCTGTTCTTCTAATAAACTACGATTTTTTGGTCGGCGGATGAAGGGTATAAATAAGACGGTGCTGCGGTTACCGGTCCTCTTTTCTTTCTCCAATTCAATATGGTGAGTGCTGTTGACGCAGAAATGTGCTTTGCTAAAATACGGCGATTATATTCTATTTGATACCCAAATGTATTTTGAATTTTCTATATTGATGTACGCATTATCAAACGAGTCCGTAATGAGGAAATATTATTTGAAAGACGGTTTGTTAATCGTTAAAGCGACACGGGAGAAGTGTTAGCTGTTAGCCTCTTAGCCTGAGAATCATGCCGAGCGCGTGGCATTGACGGGTCGGACACAGCCAGGCCCAACACTTTTTGCGGCGTTATAAGGTAACTAGCTAATGCTACTGGTGTCGCGTTCCATGAAATTCCACGTTATATGTTCGTACTATTTCCCAACACGTTATCAAATATTTAAAGATTGGGATTGAGCTGTAGGCTGCAAAGCGTAATGTCAGATTTAACCGATCTAGCTAAATTCGTTAGCTAGCAAGCTCCACAAGTAAGAAGCAATCTGAACATCCTTTTATTAGTAAATTGGCCGTACGCGCTGTCATAGAAACTAGCTAGCTAATAAATTGCAATAACTTCGCTAATTTCAAATGTTCCATATTTCTATAGGTCTTGGCTAATAGTAGCTAGCTTGGCCACGGCTGGCTAAGTACGTACTTGCGAGTTTTAAGTTCACATCTTTGCTATTACAGACCAAAAAGAGAAGGAACAACGGCCGTGCCAAGAAGGGACGTGGACATGTCCAGCCCATCCGCTGCACCAACTGTGCCCGATGTGTCCCTAAGGACAAAGCCATCAAGAAGTTTGTCATTAGGAACATCGTAGAGGCTGCCGCCGTTAGGGATATCTCCGAGGCCAGCGTATTTGACTGTGAGTTCCACCCTTGTTCAGTTTATAGTGTGGTTTGTCATCTACTTGTCTACTAGTAGGTTTTCCAGCAATCATTTTCCAGTTGCTGTGTATAGAATGGTGTGTGAAGGTCTAGTTTAAGCGGGTAGAACATTGAATACTTAAAAGAAGTAATATCTGTACATAGTTGGGGGTAAGTATGCGGTTTCAAACACAACCATAGAGTGGACTAAGCATACTTTTTGTTCCTGTGTTTTTCCTTTTTGATCACAGCCCAGATTGCCATTCCAGTACTAATATACTTATGTGCACTGCTACTTTTGTGCAATGGGGTATTCACATAGCTGCCAACTCTCTCGCTTTGGGCGTGAGACCCACGTATTTGCATGTGCGTGTGTGTGTCTCGCGCCCAAAGCGTGAGAGTTGGCAGCTATGTATTCATGTCACCCTGCCTTTGAGTTTTGGGTTTGATCAAATCTAGAATTAGAGAATCTAGAGTCCCATGCCATTTTTTCTTTTTTCTTCACTTCATGTTGCAACATGAAATTGTCTACCTTATTCTTAAGCCACTCAGGTGGCTGTATTAATTGGGTAATATTTATTAATTGTTGCAGAGCACGTAAGTGTCCAACAAGGAGTTGAGAATAGAGTTGGTCCAAAATAAAGTGGTTGAACAGGCTCCTTAAAACAGCTGTGCTGTGAGTCTTGACCCTTGTTTTCTGCCCTTTTCCAGCCTACGTTTTGCCCAAGCTGTACGTGAAGCTCCATTACTGTGTGAGCTGCGCTATCCACAGCAAAGTGGTGAGGAACCGCTCCCGCGAGGCCAGGAAGGACCGCACCCCTCCGCCCCGCTTCAGGCCCAGCGTACGTATGCGGCCGCTCGTGCGCGCTCCTGACTTTGTTTCCCAGCACTATGGGTTTGTTGTGAGGGGTCAAATTGGACTGCAATGAAAAAGGAGCAACAGACTGATCCAGGGTGGGCCATGGCCAAAGTACTCAAGTGGGTTGCGGGTGCTAAAGTGGCATGTTTAGGTGAAGCATCTGAATCAGATCCAGACACTGCGGGTGCTAACTGGCTTGTAGCCTTGGAAGCCAATTGCATAATTAGCCAGAATGTTGCTTTAGGTCCGGGGCGTCCACTCCTCAGTGTGGGTGAAGGCTTTCTGTGGCCATCTATGCTCGTTTTGGACAACTACTCCCAGATTGAGGATATTACATTTGATCAGGCATTCATACCAATCACTTCACATGCTGATTTTAGCTCCCTTGTGTCCGGCTGAAGATGTTAATTTGTGAAATCGGCAGGTTGAGTGATTGATTGGAATGAAAACCTGCATACTTGGGGCCCTCTGTGGCACATGATTGGGCACCGCTGGTTTAAATCCTCTGAGAAGTTTTGAAGGATACGGAGTAAAGCAAACAAGATGAAAGATGTGCAATTGTGAATGGGATTCAGGACAGGAAAGGTCATTGAGTAGTTTACCATCTGAATGCCCAAATATGTCATGCTGCAGTTTGCATCAAACGTGGGCGGCCTGTAGCGTAGTGGTTAAGGCACATGACTGGGACCAGCAAGGTCAGTGGTTCGATCCCCGGTGTAGCCACAATCCGCACAGCCCTTGGGCCCTTGAGCAAGGCCCTTAACCCTGCATTGCTCCAGGGGAGGATTGTCTCCTGTTTAGTCTAATCAACTGTATGTAATGTAATGAGATGGTAGGCTTCTGTTGATTTTAAACCGTTCCATTTCACTTTCACAGGGTGGGGCCCCAAGAGCTCCTCCAAAGCCCATGTGATGTGGACCACCTTGAAGATCATGTACATGTTTGTACACAAACAGAAATAAAAGTCAGTGAAACCTGGATGCATGTGTCATTGAATTTGATACGCATTAGACAATTTTGAATGGCTATATCCAGCCTGCATACCTCTCCTTGATCCTTAAGGACTGGAGTGAGAATTAAAGGTCTGCCAATTGCTTTTAATTAGCCATTTTGTGCAATGGACATTTGCCATTTTTAGAGGCTGTGTTTTGTGGGGTGTGACCAGCAAAATTTGGCGCTGTGCTCCTAAACATTGAATTTGGAATCTGAACATTTGCGCTTGACATTAAGACATACAGACCATGAAAGCAAATGCATTAACATATAGCCACGAATGCATGTGTGGTGACTGGTGAACGGTGACAAGCTAGTTAGCCTCCAAACAATGCACAACCCTGGTGTTACGTTTGTCTGAATTTGGCATTAAGACATGCAGATTTTGAAAGCCAAGCTATTCTACAAAATAATGACAACCTAAAATGGCCAAATATTGATTTATGTGAAATTGTCTGTCGCGACTGATTATGATAGAATGGGTCAAAAATAAATGTCAATACCGGTGTGGCAGGCCACCATGAGGCTGAAAAATCTGAATGAATTGATCAGTCATCGCCAACACATTGGGTGTGTCAACATCAACTGCTTGGAACATTGTTAAAAAGCAAAAAAGCATTAGTGAGCTCAGCAATAGCAAGAAGACCGCTTGAGTGGAATACTGAAGAATTCAGCTGTTCGATCAAGAATGCTCTCCAGGATGTAGACATGGCCCTTTCAAAGATGGTAAAAAAAAGACCATAGAGGACTATGCCAGCATAACATAGCATAATTTGAAATGCTCTGAGCTGCACATTTGTGGATTACTGCAGTTGTTTATGGCTATGTTTTCAATTTATAACTTCATATCTTGGCAATCACTCAAATATCAGAGTGAATTCTGCTGTTGACAACCTACCTTTCCATTTGAAAATATAGGTTTAATAATATAGGTATTTCACTGATGGAAGTGAAATTTATGTGGATCTTATGAATGTAGTTGTAGCTGGACATTTGCAATTTGCATATTACCTCCTAAAAGGATATTGGCTTATGCACTTGCATAAAATACCACAGAAAACCTGTAAAGTTCTTGTATTTATTTGGAATAGACCTTCTGCCAATACAGTACAAAACTTACAGTAGTTTGTCCATTACACAAATATATAATTACAGTATGTTACATATACAAAGGCTCTGCAGTAGTAGTCTTTTTTTAAATTTTTTATTCTTTGAATTTTTATTTAAAGCGATCCACACCATTCACAGAAAGGGAGGAAAAAATAGGTTAAAGAATGGTAATAACAGGGTAACACAAATACACATAGCAATCCAGAACAGATAAATCCAAGGAAGATTTATAAAAACAAACATTCACAGAGATATAGAACAAAAAAACACAAAAGAATTGAGGACATATTGCACTTTGGAATTTTATACATCAGTAACAAAATAAAAGGGTATCTTTTGTACAAGGGTGGTCTGAAAAGGAGTACAAAGTATGCTTTTGATTTAAAAGCTACTGTACAAATGCTAAAAAGAAGGATGGGGGGAGTCCATTGCAACCTGTCCCATAATCACATGCAACACGGCTAATAAATATTCTTCGTTGTTGTCATCCAGTGTTGCACAACGCTGAAAGACACTGGATGACCACTGGTCTTAAGCAATGCCCTCACTATGGTCACTAAGCCAGAAAGACAGGAAGCGGACCTTGCTGTAAACTCTTCATAAATTTGTGTTAAGTCACTGAATCTGCGGGAGCCTACAGTCTTGACGCTATATATTAAGAAACCTTACAAATGTCATATACCATTGCGCTTCATTGGCAACGGAGAAAGTAGTTGCAATGTCTTGAATTCTTTTTCCAAGTATATATTTGGGATATGTTCGAAAAAATATCAGTAAAGCAAACCATTGATTCATTACGAGTAGATTTTGACCACCCCGTCTAAAGGCTAATAAAGCACTCTTGAATTCAAATTAGTAATATACCTCTACCTTCCTAATATTCCTAATTAGTGTACAAGCAAAATTGTATTGCTCTTACAATGGTGTAATTACGCTGATCAGGACCTTGTAGCTCAATAATTAGATCCAATCCCAAAAGTTATATTTTTCCTCCTGTCATTTTGGCTGTTTACATCTGTAATTCTGAAATATAACATCAAAATCTTAACAGAAGGATGGCTCATGTGTCACAAAAGTGAGAAGCCCTTGCAGAACAGCTTTGACCTATAAAATGGAACAACAGCTCAGACTTAGCACACAGCTGAGTTTACTTTTTTTTAAAGGGGGGGATGGGAAAGCTATAGAAATTTTAAAGCTTATGAGATTTTTGAGGTGCAAGTCATCCCATGGTCTGGTACAACAAAAGCAGGTAGGCGAGGATAAAACAAAATATTACGAGTTTGATCTCGATTGAAGAAATACATTGTTGGTTGTAGCAGGTTAACTGTATGAATTGTATGATGTTTGTTATATTGTATCCAATAGAAACAATGAGTGGGCTTCAGTAGGAAGGTCACCACTTAAAGACCATGAGATTAAACAGACCCTTGGAATTCTTTGGATGGGTGTAGAGGTTAGCAGTCGCATTCACATTCACATCACTGCCCGATTCCTCTCCATCCAGTTCCTTCACAGCCTGAAGTTAAACTCTAATCCACGCCAATTCAAATCAGCGACCAATCAGGCATCCCAATGGCAGGTTTCCATGGAGGTAGAAGAGAGAAACCGTGTAAAGGGGTTGCGGGGCGTTGGGCGGTGGCTATACTTTCGTCAGACTGGGGTGAATTTAGATGTCAACCACGTGCCCCAGGTCAACCCCGCTACAAGGACAGTCATCAAATCTTTGGCAGTTACGCGCATTTACTTCACGTGCCATTTGGTTTAGACAGATAGTTTTCCTCATTATTTCCATTGAAATACGCAGAAATATTCACAGGAAATATTTCAACGGAACAGCAATGTTGAGGTACACTACAGGACAATGTGGATAAAGGCAGAATACTGAAATTACCAAGTACTTCAGAACTGTAGATATGCAAAAGCCTATGACATTTCTGAGGTGTCATTCTGCCATATTCATAGCCTGTTACCACCGCGTAATCTACTTTTTAAACCTGCAGCGTTCGTCTGTGTGATCGATGACTGAAAATGTAGAGATTTTACGGTAACCATTTTTCATCCGCGTGGTTACGACGAAGCACTTACGCCACACCAAAAATTTAAGCGTTAACAGCACCGCAGTATCACACAAAATGTCAGAATTTAAAATAAGCCCTTTTGGGGTTAAATGAAATGTTTCGCACAAGTAGTTACCATACTACATTCGTGCCACCATGCCACTTGCTCTTGCATACCATTCATAATTTTAGGTTCGCCTTTTTCACAGTTATTATACACAGGGATTCAACCTTCATCTTTAAGGCAAACCT
This sequence comes from Conger conger, assembly GCF_963514075.1. Lineage (NCBI taxonomy): Eukaryota > Metazoa > Chordata > Actinopteri > Anguilliformes > Congridae > Conger > Conger conger. The sequence goes on along the minus strand of NC_083773.1, from coordinate 27,287,217 downwards.
TGTAATGATCACAAACAATTAGGAGATGGTACAAGTCAAATAACATCGATAGGATGAACAGGAGCCCAACTGAGAAGCTACGAAACTATCGTTTCCATCATTTTATAACCAATATTACTTTATTCAAATAATTTGTTAGACATAGAAAAAGAAACACAAATGCAAGACTATTTTACAATGAATCTCTGGCTGTCTCATAACTCCCTCCACACCTTCAAACTAAAGGCAAAATGAACAAAGCTCAAATCCACACATTTCTTTCTTCAGAAAACATGAGGCATTTATCATTTGAGGTAAAGAGGTTTTTTGTTGTTTGTTTTCCTTCCTTTCTCACAGAGTATTAAAGACATTGAAATAAAATTCCCAGATAAATGATCTGGTATTTAAGACTCTCCTTCTCAAATTTTGGGGGATTGATTTCACAGTTCACACACTGTAAGATGTGTTTTTTTAAACGTGAAAGGGATTTCTATAACTGCTCCCAGCATAGAAAAATACAAATTGACTGACTGGGGTAAAGAGAACAATGGACATTTGCTGCCAAAACGAAGCAACGCCCCCCCAACCAATTTATGACTTCCAAACTCCACCCCCATCATAAAGGCCTAATCACCTAATCAACAAATCCAAATCCCGCTCAAACACATCTGACACACAGACACTATATATCATTTAATATTTGTGTGTGTATGTGTATAAAAACCTTCTTTATCTCTTTATCAATCTAAGTGCATATATTGTGATATTCATTTATTATCATCAAACAGCCCATTTTAAGAACCGTGTTGTTTGTTTTTAATTACTTTGATTGTTATTGGACTTATCCTTGTTTCTGCTATCCATCCTTCCTCCTATCTGACCTCGTCCCACGCAATACTGAAACGTTTGATCTCATGGGTCTGTCTACACTTCTTTCTCAACGCTTTCATTTGTTTGTGCGCTATACAACTAGTCTAGGTCCTCAGCAAAGATTTGATTGGTTTAGATCAAGTTAACAAGAGGAACATTTCAAGTTACAACATCAAGTAAACAGTCTTTCTTACAGCCAAGGATAGCGGTATCCTTGGGAGCACTTTTGGCAAGTAGGCGGCCACTTATGAAGCCCCACCCACTCAGAGTCCCACACTCACTCCTCTGCAACTCACACTAGCAGCTGGTAACAAGCCGTTACGTTACTGTACCTCTAAAATAATCTTTGACATGCATTTAAAGTGATCCTTTAGTGCTTTAGACTTATGTCTTTGTCTTTTCACCCCATAGTATGACTATCTCTTCTCTTTTAAAAGTAATATGCATTAAAAAATAAATGGCATGCCACATTTCCCCACAACAGAAATACATGAAAAGAAATCGAAAAGCCAATTCTACACTCACTGAGCACTTTAGTAGGAACGTATTACTTATTCATGCGATTATCGAATCAGCCAATCATGTGGCAGCAGTGCAATGCACAAAATCATGCAGACAGGGCCAGGAGCTTCAGTTAATGTTCACATCAACCATCAGAATGGGGAAAAATGTGATCCAAGTTACTTTGACCGTGGAATGATTGTGGTGCCTCTAGAGTTTGGTGCAAAAAACAAAAACATCCAGTGAGCAGCAGTTCTGCAGCCAGTAATGCCTTGTTAATGAGAGAGGTCATAGGAGAATGGCCAGACTGGTCAAAGCTGACAGGAAGGTGACAGTAACGCAAACAACCACACATTACAACAGTGGTATGCAGAAGAGCATCTCTGAACACACAACGTGTCAAACTTCATAAGTGGATAGGCTGCAGCAGCAGACGTCTAAAAAATAAGTCTAATAAATACCTAATAAAGTGCTCACTAAGTGTATATAGAGCTAGGCATTGTGCATCCAAACCTTTCTGTTGATTTGCGAAGAGACGTTCTTCCCGCTAAGAGACCGCAAAGTGCGAAGGAGGTGCAGAGTAAGAATTATCCTGCCAAGGACTCCAAGCTTGAGCGATTCCACTCCGCAATAGTATTTTAAAAACGGCAAAATTACATAACGATGCGCCATGCAAATGGACTAGCTGGGGATGGTGGCACCGAGCCTTCATTTTGGAAAGCCAGGAAAGCCGACCGATATTTTGGGTTACTCCGTTTAAGATTGGATTTACATTAGCAAAAATGGAATCCCGTCTCATACCAGTGCAACAAGGGCGGATAGGGGGGGCCGGATTCTAAACACGATGCTCACCACCCACCCGCCCACAGCACAAAAGCCTTTAGTTCATTGTACAGTACACGTCCTCTGCAAAACACACATACAAAGTTGGAAAGTGCAATCCTCCGTAGAGGTAACCCACAAAAATCCCTCAAAAAACATTTTGTTTGTTTGATCTGCACCAGAAATAGAAACAATCCAAAATAAGTTCATCCCACTCCGCTGCACTACAACGCACGATATGGTCCACACTGCTCAGAATTCAAACCATGATACCGTTAGACTGTCATGCTAATGCCAATGTTTGTGTTCCTCTATTCAACAGCGGCACCCTAAACAATCTTGATTTAATAGCGTCTTCAGTTAGTTTTGTCTCGTTTTCTCCTGTGTCATCCCTGCTGAAAATAAACAGCTCAAGCTTGGTTTTGAAACAAGCTAGTTGACCAGGCAGACCAGCTCCATACTCAACATGATTTGACCAGCTCAAGCCATATTTTATAACAGCTGGTAGCTGGTTTTTCAAGATGGTGGTAGCAGGATTTTTCACCGGGGATGGGTTGGACAATTGAGGGACAAAGGGATAAAGCAAACTTACAGATGCGATATTTCAATTGTAAGTCAAGCTAAATGATATTGGGTATCGCTTCAAATCTCATTGCAATTTCTGGGGCATCTAATAAGGCAACATGTGTGGGTTTCATCTCCATCTAAATATATAGTTACATTTACTATTGCCATTTCTCTGAATTGGAACCAACCCACCCCCATAAACAACCAAAAAAAGCAAATGGTCTCATCTCTTTCAAATACTAAAATGCCCTAAAATGCTTCATTAAGAAATGAGGGGGAAGTTCATGATTGTGTACACAAAACCATAAACTACGCCTAATTACAAGTCTAGGAGCATAAAAACAAGCAACTAATTGCATTCCTGTGGTTATTTAAAATGATATATATATATATATACAAAGGCATTCTATCACATTTCAAGGACAATAAATAAAATAAACAAAAAGGCCCAAGCTTTGTCTGGATTAATCCTCACACAAAGCTCTCACTCCAGCCCTGCAGCCTCCTTCATGGAGAGAGATTAGTCGTAATATTATTCACAAAAGTGTGTAACATAACCCCCAAATATCAAAGTGCAGAATCTGCATTTGTGGGTCAAGTGACACGTGTGCGAGTGGTGTGAGTTTGTAAGTTTCCTTTTTTATTTTTTTATTTCCTTCCGCAGTTCCTGTGCAATCCACACACAAACAGCTATCGATCCACAAATGTGGCAAGCTGTGTATGGGACGGCAAAAGGGTCACAATTCACCAGGTTTTCTCCATGGTCTCTTTGCTCAGATGGCTAGCACGCTTAAATAAAACCTAGGCATCTTGCTTGCTATCTTAATATGTGTGTGTCTAACAATGGCAGTTTGTTAGCTGATGTGTGATTGGGCAAGTCGTTTTGAAGGTTTACAGTGGGAAACAAAGCTTTGATGCATAATGGCTCCATGCCTTCACTTGGGTACAAGAGAAGGAAATCTTGATTATCCACCTCCCCCAATACTGCAGGAAGTCCCCAGCACACTACGCACCCCCAACTCCTACCCTTCCTGTCTGAACCCCCACTCTAGCAGGACCTCCGTCATCTGTGCAACAGGTCTCTACCTACTCTGAGAGAAAGGGCAAACCACACTTTGAGGAAGGCACTTCTGAGGCGAAATGACTGCGCTTTGCAAAATAAATGAGTCAGTTTGAGAGTGCAATCAAAGCGTGTGGTTTGGCCCTCCCCTTTTCCAGCGAAAGGGAGCTTGTCGCCCGCTATACAACACCCGTCTCCAGCATTCCGATGCGTAAACAGAAGAGATCAGCTAAAAGGCCTCATGTCTTCAGCCTCCGACGGGGGAATCTCCTACTCTGGTGCAGA